>NC_051210.1:18203274-18285817 GCF_015220075.1 Falco rusticolus | reverse complement strand
GGACTGATATTTAAGAGTCTGGTATTAAAGTTTGCATCTGAATATGAATTGTCCCTGGCATGTCACACAATATTTAGGGCTTAGGAAAGGGCATATATCCATGTATATCCTGGCTTGTTTATGTGAGTTGTGTAAGACCAACACATTTTTCCTCTGCGAGTGGCTTTCTTGCAGGGTGGTTTTTTTGCCTATATGGATAATACAATATTTCACTCTCCTAAGTTTTCTCTTGAAGATACAAGGATTTCTGTTCGTGATAAACTGTGTGTTGATACATGTCTTTATTCTTTATGGGTCATTTACCCACATCCCGTTTGTACATATATCTTCAGCATGTGTGTTTGGGAATCTGAATTACTTACCTCAATTGTTCTGTCCTTTAGATGTGAGATCCCTGGCACAGTTATATTACACTAATAAAAGAATGCCATGGGCTTTGTTAATATCCAGCTTCTAATGGTTATCTGTGATGTCCCTCCCAACCACCAAAAAAAAAAAAAAAAATAATCTGTTTTTTACCAAATGAAATCAGCCGGGGAAAAATCAAAGTGCTATGGAAGGCCATGGCAATGCTGGTTTGGACTATAAACCCATGCCCTTTAGTCAGCAGAATACCAGATACTCCATCAAGTATCATCTTACCAATGTCATATTTGTGAAACTCCCTATTTAGCTGAGCATCATAACCATGATGAGACAGATACGTGTTGAAGTTCAGTGTATGCTGGTGACTACTAATCTCAAGCAGCCTCTTTGACATTGCATTGTCTAGCCACATGTTTAACCAGAGGATTTGACTTGCACAGCAGGTTCATCAACAGCAGCAATATGTGAGTGGTTAAACAGTTCATTTTATGCAGACTGGGGGGCAATGAGTAATACACATTCCCTGTCTCACTCTGCTAGCTCCTTGAAGGAGAAAGTGATAGGATGCTACCATTGCTATGCAAGTTTCTTCCAGCTGTTCTAGGAGAACATTTGTCCTAAGTCACCCATGTTTGCTGACTGACTGAGCAAGCTTAATTGAATGTTTTGTGTATATGATAGCACTGTGCAATGATATATAGAAAAATGGAAGAGAGACTCGGTGGAATAACCAAACAAAGCTAAAATAGTTGCTGTGCTTTGCAGTGCATCACAGATAGCTGGTGGTGTTTCTCATTTACATATACCATGAAGAAATTAGACTATGGTGGACGGGTCTTGAAATGGAAAAGCAGCACAGAACTGACATTAATGTGGTTTCAGTGTTTTAATAGCCCATGTCTCTGCAACAGCTCCATTGCAGCAGCTGGGCTATTCTCACTATCCTTTACTAAGAGGTGGGTTTTATCTACCTCAGCCTTCTCCTCTCAATCATTTGAAATCAAGCTAACTTGTCAGGACGCTGATGAAGTAAGTTTTGGGCACGCTGACAATGCACTTGTAGCTAGAATAGTGGTCTTATTTTAATTTATGTTTTAGTAATAGTAGCACTGCAGTTGGCAGCACTAAGACAGTTAGCAACAGAATTCCTGCTCTCTATGCAGCTTTTCTGCAGAGCACTCAGTGGCAGTGGGTGGCAGAGGATGGACTTAGATGCTCTGTATATTTTAAGTATATAGACAAGTAAGTATGCTCTTGACACAACATTTTCACGTTTATAGATCAAATATGGGACTTAATTGCAGAAGAGGTCTTTTTAATACTTCTTGAATGACAACACTCAGAGAATAAAGACATAAATCTATGTGTTCAACCTTTTCTGTCTGTAAGTAGCAGTATACTGCAAAACGGTAGTGGGTTGCTCTTGGAAGTAAATATTCCACAGCCTCAGGACGGCAAAACAGGCCTGTCAGCAGTTAGGCAGTTTATAGTTACTCTCTCCATTTTCTGTTGTTAGCTGCCTTCTGTACCTCTGTCTCTCACTGACATGGTCTTGGAGAGTTTGTGGGAGCTTACAGCTTTTAGATAAGGAAAAATGTAACAAAGGAGGAAAATGCTGTGACTTTTGATTCCTGAAAGTGTCTGCTTCTACTACTAAATCCTAGCATATGTGCCACCTACAAACATGTAACCAGGAGGGGTGGTGTGTGTGTGTGTGTGTGTGTGTGTGGTGTGGTGTGGCTGTATAAAATATAAAGGAAAGGCAAAACACATGATCTTAGGCAGAAGGAGTTAAAATTATCACAGTGTAACTTGTTATAAGATGCTGTGTTGAGCTTTTCAAGAAATGTTTGTTCAATGGGCCAGCAAGTACTGCAGATTCCTGGAAATGTGTGGAAATAAGAGACAAAGCATCTTAGTAAGCACACACTTTAATGATGCCTACAAAGACTCCCTAAACATTTGTGCAGATTTCCCCCATAATTTTTAATACAGACAAAATGGCTAAGAAAATCATTATGGGGAAAAAGAAACAGCATGCAGTAGCCTCCTGATTAGCTGTAATCCTGAGGTAAATTACACATGTTTATGCAGGAGGTCAGTCACTTCTGTAGTAGAGAGAAGCTAAATATCTGGCTAGTCAAGCATAACAATTGTACCCTGAACACTTAGCAATAGATGGAATTCACCATTTGATAAAACTGTTTACTCTAATTCACTCAGCAGGAATAGCCAATGGTTAAGTGAGGCTATATCTCACAAGAGTATAATCTATGGAAATGTATGTAGCATCCCATGAATACTAAACAAATTCATTATGATCAGCAGTATTTCCAATGAATCTGTAATGATGGAACCTTTAAATTAAATTGTCTGTCTTGATTTTTCAGTGTAATCAAGTTCATCAGTCCATTCCTTTTTTTCCCTTATTTAAGGCATCAAACCCATGAGCTCGTCAACATATGAAAGCAAATTTGAGCAGCTCAGCCCAAGAACAAAACAGAGAGAAAGAGACAAAGGAGTCATTCTTCACATCACGGAGCACCAAATTCTTCATTGTAAAAAGCACAGTGAAAAAAAGACAGGGATTAAGAAATACAGAACAAAATACCCATGCTAGAGAAACTGCAAGGCTCCACTTCCTAATCTCTATTCTGCAAAGGTATTGTAATGCCTAAGAGGGATAAGATACCCCCTGACATTTCGATCAGTCAGAAGGATTTTTGAAAGGCAATTGTGACAAAGCTTAAGCCAGTTTCTTCCTAATGAGACAAACTCCTAAACAACATGCTGACAGAAAAAACATATATTTTCTACCTGTCCCTCAAACTCTTACCAGGAGCACCTCAGTGGTGCCATCAGCAGACTGCTTGCACCAGCACTGGTCAGAGAAGCATTTCCCTAGGCTGACAGCAAAGTGGGTTTGTTTTTTTTCTCCTTTGGGTGAATCACCTGCCAGCACATCAGGTATCCAAGTGGGACACAACTTCTTTTATTTCTTCAGCATTACCATTGAGTCATCAGAGAAACAGCAAATTAATAACTACTGTCGCAGTATTGTAGGAACCCTTGGCTTCCTTCATCTATTAGTGACATTCTCTTAGTGACATCATCTTCCAAACAGTGCAGTTCTACAGCTGCATTATCTGCTCTTTTATTGCTCAAAAACTGTTTACAGTCACCAAAAGGCAAAGGCTACTGATTCTGCATGTCTAACAGCTCTGAATTTATACCTTCATATATCTGTGTTTCTCCCAGCAGACTAGGAGCACAAGTCACTATCAACACTTCTATCCAATACAGGGAATATGTATATGAACATCTCAAGCTTTAGTGTCTTATGACTTTTTTAAACAGTGCAGCCAGCTGAAATGTGTCTTTTCAAGCTAAAAGATCTTCTGTACTTCGCAGAATTGTTGAAAAAGGGTCTCCACTGGCAGTAAATGGCAGCATTTACCGATTTAATTGTTTCAGTAGATTTATATAATTTCAGTATTTACCCCAGTGAATACCTTCTCAGCTTTATTTCTCTGTCAGAAATTAGTTTGAGTCCTACATAAAAAGTAATTTTATTCTCTCTATCCAGTGCATAAGTATAGTTTAAAATATAGCATCTCACTTCAGTATATGTGAATCAGAATTAGTCAAGGAATCAGAGAAACTTGATGCAATTGTTGATGACAAGTGGTCTTGATAATTTTTAACTGGTTGCAGCATTCTTATTTATCCAGTAGGTTAAAGTGCATGCAATTTGCTGTGTCAGCATTTGATACAGCTCTCTGAGCAGTCTTTCTGCATCAGACTTCTCATCTATGAAGAGACAGAGATGACACTTAACCTTTTTTTAAGTGAATATAGTTAAATTTCTCATAAACTTTCTTCAGTACAAGTGTAAGATAAACAAAACTATAGACATGGTTGAGTTAAATTCCTTTGAAAATGAAAAGGAATTTTTAAAGAGCCTTTTCTTTTGTAATATTCATTTAGCTCTCTTACGGACATGGAATTGTCTTTCTTTTGTCTACCCATCTATTTTCATGTTCAATACAGAAACATAGGACACCATTCATCATATCAAATCAGCCCTGAGGTCCATCTAACAGTGTACGTCTCCTGTTGGTGTTGATAAATGTCAGATGCTCCAAAGGAAGTTTTAGGCCAAAGCTGAATAAACTGTCCCTTGATCTCTGCTAATAGAGACTGACTAAAATCTTGAGGATCAAAGATAATAACACCTTCAAAATTTTGCTGTCACTTTGAAGTTCAGTGAGTGACTCTGCTGTTCAAATAATTAATCAAGTCTTCAAAGTAAAACAATACAAAATTCTGGAAAACTGTCCCTATTTCATGCTACTGGGAGATGTCAAGTTAATTGCACAAACAAAAGGTTTCTAATGTGCTTGCTATATCACTGTAACCAACACCTGCTCTCTCCCAAGTTCACTGAACACCCTTCAAAAATACATGCTGGTGTAGCTTTGATTTGTTTTGATCTGTTGCATCTCTATAGTAGAACTAACAGGAAAAAGTTTTGCATGAATTGTGTGACCTCTCCCTTTCACTGTAGAGTGGCTGCAGTAAACACATGTTTACAGGAAGAAGGTAATACAACAGCAGAGCAGAAATATGTCACTGCAAATATAAGCAGCTTCATAAAATCACTTCTCACTTTCCACTGCCCTATGAAACATTGTTTCAACACAGTTAGATTCCTGCTCATCAGCATTTCACTGATGTGGGTGTATCTTCACATTTTTGCTCAGTTTGGGCAGATGTATGTCTTTGGCAACACTGTATTCATCTATTGAAGTCCCTAAACATGTGGCAGCAACACATATCTCGGCTGCCTGTGCCTGGCTCTACACATAAGCCAGGATTTACATTGCTGGCACAGAAAATCTCCTTTTCAAAAGACCATATAAAGAAAGCAAAGCAAATCTTAACAGACTTAGCAGTTTCTATTAGCATTTATTAAAGGTCTCATCCAATAGCCATACAAATCAACAGGATATTTTTTTTTTTTTTTTGATACCAATAAGCGTTTGGGTTAATTCCTAACACAGCTGTTCATCTTTTCTCAAAGTTGTCAATGAATATATCACAGAGAATTGGAAGTACTTAGGGATGATGTTTACAGTGCCATAACATTAATATCTACAGCAGTGCCATGGAATACTTGACATTGCTTGAGCATAATGGATGATACAGAATGTGTTCAGCAAGAATTAGATTATACCCTGTTACACAACAAATATTCCGATTAATTAAAAAAAAAAAAAAAGCTGCATCAATGTTACTCAAGGTTCTTTAGCATTTACCATCTGGAGACATTTAAACAGTCTTAGAACTGACATGATTATTTGTTGTAGATTCAAAGAAACTGAATTTTTAAAATAGGTATCTATACAAATCAGTCACAACAAGAAAAGTATTTGGGAAGTTTTACTTAACAGAAGATGGAAGAGATTACTGTGTTTGACTAGTGGCAACTAAACACTTTTAAAATAGTAAGCACTGAACGTCTGTTCAGATCATGATGGCACAAAAATATAGTATGAACAAAAATATTTAAAATTAACTGAAAGACAATTGTATCATAACTGTAGAAAATTTTGAGTTTGATATTTCCCTTGGTTTTGCCTCCTTGAAAAGATCTGCTGCTAGAATATAAGAACCTTCCATAGACACTTTTTTCAGACTAGAGGTAGTCTTTTTTTAAAATAAAAAAAAAAACAGTGAATGCTTAAGGAAAAAATCTCAGCAAAAATTAGATTAGTTATAAAAATCTCTCAAAATAATTGGTAGGTAGTGAACCCATGACAGCCTGGGTACTTTGAAGGGATCTGAAAAGCTAGACAGTAAGGCAAATATCCCCAAGTGAGGTGTCCCATAATAACAGAAAAGGTCCCCTGAGTCTTGCCTTTCTGCTGTCTTTCTGGAATGCCATTAAGAATTCTCCCATTTTTAAAGAAACCCTACAAACACCAAGTATTAATGGACCCATGACTGTATCCCAAAAGCTCTTGCTCGGTGTTTTCTGAATATTTCTGGAGGCAAAGTACTTGTGTGTTACTGTAGTTCTTATTACTGATATCTTTTTTTTTTTTTCCTTGACTTGCACATCATCTTGAAATTTAACCAGAAATTATCCATAACTTGCCAGATTGCTGGCCTCTGATACTTTCTTCTCACTTAATAACCACAATTTCAGAAGATAAGGACAAACATAGCTATTGTAAAATTAAGGCATTCACCAAGAAGCTTCTCTGTTTATTAAGTATAAGGAAATATCTTTGACAAACTTGGAATCTATGACAATTTCTTAGTTGAAAGCAAGTTGACACCTGATTATATAAAAATCAAAATAAAAGAATGTTGTTACAGCCCAACGTCAGTTGTTGTAGTTCTTCCCTGAAAATAATAAGAACAATGACTGGATGCAAAACCTATTTACACAAAATGACAGCTATCTCACCAGTGTAACAGCTAAGGTAGCACCATGGCAAATTACCCAGTGATAGTGGAGTGATGCTTGATCTGAACTCAGAACTCCTTGTGCAGTTCAGCTGAAAACAAAAGAGGAGTAGTGTGACATAGCAGGTGCCACAAGGATCATCCTGAAGCTTCTTCTCATCACATCCTTACATGAATATTTGTGTTTGGCCTTAGCAACAACGAAGATGAAATCTCAAGATAAACTGGATGGAGGACAATACTGCTAGTGAAACAGTGAAATGGCCACTGCTTGTTCACTTAGTACCATAAGCCCATCTCAGCTAAGTAAAACTCCCTGAACAAAACTGCAATTACACATAATGTTGCCTTGAGTTATTTTGCACACAATGCCTTTTAATGGTTTTTATTGTCAGATTGATTAAAAGTCCTACACAGCAATACATGTACACAAAATTTCAAAAGAAGCTTAAATGCCTCTATTGAAAATATCAGCCATTCCTCAAAGACTGCCAAGTGCTTCTACTTGCATTAAGTATTACCCAATCAAAAATATCCAGCTGTTTTACACAAGAAGCCATAAAGACTAAATCACTGAACTGATTTTCCTTTGAGTGAACACAACTTAGGAAAAGTATAAAACAGACAGGAATTGGATTCTATATTACTGTATTCTAAAGAATTTTCAATTAAACAAACACTTGAACAAAACATTTGAACAAACTCCACACCCTACAATTACAGGAGGGTCCAAATACTTCATGGAAACAACTGAAGCACAGAGCAACCTAATGTAATATTGGTCTTACCCTGAGGACAAAGTGGACCTCCCGAGTCCCCTCCCAGCCCAAGCTGGTCTATGATATTGCATATCTGTTGCTTTGAGCAGTGGATCTCAGCTATGAAAGCAGACATCTAATTTCTAAACCCTTGAAGAGTCATTGTTTGCTATACATATATTTGCTGTATATATATTTTGTTACCTAGGCAGGCAACAACTAGAAGAGCTGATGACCATACATCAAAGCTCTGTTTTCTCAACCAAAGATATTAGAGGTCTGAGAGACTTTAATAAGACTTCCTTGGCTTTATGTAGTTTAGAACATGTCAGTGTTTTCAGGAGATGCCAAGTGCAAAAGAAGCCTCCAAACGACAGTCCACCCACAATTAACTTAGTAAACAAGACATTTAAATGAAATGGCTTCCCTAGATTAAGTCATTTATGAGTATAGACAATTAACTTGAGGCTCCACACATTTTCCCAAATGCCTATCTTCCAAGTATGTGAGTAGTCTCATTTACTGTAACAAGAGGCTGCTGGCTGAGGTTAAGCAAATGAGTAAATATTTATAGAACTAAATTATTGCCAAAATACTAGATACAAACAGCTATGCACTACTTTCTAATTCTAAACATTCAATATCTAGAAAATAAAATCTGATAGCTTTTCTATTTTTCTTTTTAAAAATAAAAGGAAGAAGGGAAGAGAACACAGAGAAAGGATTTCATTTCACCTGCACGATTTAGGATGCAATATTGGAAGAATTTCTTACAACCTGCCTTATATAAGAGTAGAACACCCTTTTTCTCCTTTTCAGCACACACTTCTAATGCTGATTGGAATGGCTATGGTGTAATAAAACCCAACAATATAGCATGTTATTAAATAGTGGTTTCAAATTGCCTTAATCTGCTAGGGCCCCCACAGATCCCCAGCACTGTAAAAACTTCCACCCCCTTTCTCTTTCTGGCTGTTGTAGCTTTTTCCGAAGTATTCTGTGCTAGTCAGTTGTTCTGTACAATTTGATATATTTTATGGCAACCTTCAAAATATTATTTTTGTAGGTTTTGTTTTGCCCAATAAAATTCTAAGGAAGCACAGCTGACGTCTCTCTCCAGATATACTTTCACAGTGATGTCGCAGTTTGTTTCAGCTGCAGTTAGTGTAAATATCCATGAACTCCTGGTCTTAGCAAATTTCTCATTGAAATGGTTTTAGTTAATTTCCAATGCATACATCAAATACTACAACGTTTCTAAACATGTTTTATTTAGTGGTCTCTGCTACTGTCCCCTGGGTAAAACTCATCCTTTTTCCTAAGTCTCATGGCTGATGAGAGAAATTGCAAGAGAGGAATAGCCAGCGCCAGTGTTAGCCTGGGGGTTGTTGCTCAGGGTAGCAGATTGCTCCAGCAAGAGGCATTTAATCCCCGTGCAGCCACATCTTCCATCTTTCTTCACTAGTGGTGGAGACAAGAGGCAGAAGAGGAGCTTGAGAGGAGCCTGCCACCCTGCAAGGAGCAGGGCACTGTTGGGATGGCTCCCTGCAAGAAAAGGAGCCAGAAGAAGAGGGCTTCTGACCACAGGTGCTACAGTCTGCAGCTCTCCAGGGCTGATGCTTCCAGAGGAGAAAGTCTTACACTGGTGAGGGCCAAAGGATTTGCTTTATCCCTGCAGGGCACTAATGGCAGTGGACTATCCAGGTCAATACAGATAAGCAGGCGAAAAAAAGTGACATCTGGATCAGGAAATATATTTTGTTCTTCCTCCAGAGCAGCAGAATATAAGCTTTTCCCACACTGCTGAGAAGGCCTTAACCAGCACTTCTCCTCTGTGCTAGTACAAGTGTTCTCTGCACTGGTTTGAGTAACAATTGGATAGGGTTATGCCCCAGAAAAGTTTTCGAGGAGCTATTTGTTCTCCCTGTTCTTAATATATGCTCAGGTCACTCTGATCACTTTCTGTGTAAGAAAGAATAAGTATCACTACCATGCACAAACACCCCCAACTTTCTAACAAAAGGAAAATCTTTACTTTAAATGCCTCTTCTAGGGATGGATCTGGGTAGTTGAGGTCAATATTTGGTTACACTCTACCCTTTTGCACTGGGAATATCTGCAGAGCAACTATCCAAATGCTGCTTCCTTCTGTAGTGATTATTGCTCATGCTCTCAGGACAGTGGGTGATCTAACAATTCATGTTGCAGAAAACAGGAGCAAGAGGTCTCTTAGACACTTCTGCATTGGAGAGCTGCTCCTGTAAGAACTCTTTTATGTTCAAAGATCTGATTTAAGTTAAACTATGCCGATCCTGTTATTTTAGGCAGCACCAAGCTAGCTTAAATAGCTTAATGTTTCTTGTTTTTCAGCTGCCATGTTTGTGAGGCATGGAGAGGACTGGTGGTGGTGTGAGCAAAAATTAGAAAGGAGTGAAACAAAAGAGTAGTGGAGAGGCCAGAGAGTACTGTGGAAGACTGAAGTAGTTGTAGCAGATGGAGCTTGATTTTGTGAGGCAATGTCCTCTTGAAAGGTTTGTATTCCTCCAGCTCTCCCTGTTTGCAGAACCAAGTGTAAAATTTCCTATCCCAGCTGTTCACCACTAAAGCAGTATATTAGGACTTGTAACAGTTTATTAATATGTCAGATTATTTTATTCCACAGAATGAGATTTCTTTCATCCAGAAAAAGGGCATACTGTCCTACATAAGAAATGCCAGTAGATATTAAATTCTAAATCTGTAGGGACAATGTAAAATCTGTTTTCCTTCTTCTAAGTGTTGATTTGGTTTGGTGGGGGTTTTTATTATTAATATTATGTCTTATATCCTTATTACACTGCGTCCCTCTTCTTCTGAAAACTCTGGTTGCCTTCAGCTGTTTGTTATGATTTGGTTTTCTGGATCACTTCAGTATCTCTTTAGGACTTCACTCCTTTCCTGTCTTTTTTCTCTCTGAGATCTCTCTTCATTTTCCTTTCTCTTAAATGCTCCTCTTGTCCTCTCTGTTTCCTTTCATTATATATTTCCCCCTCATCATATGTTTGCTTTTCTAGCGCAGAGAAACATAGTGATTGATTCTATGCTTGTCACATTTTCCAGAGCTGGAATGAGAGGGTCTGTGGTGGATTCAGGTGTTACCACTGTCACACAAGCTGCCACCTCAACTCATTCCTGCACACAGCCTAGGTACGAGGCCTTTTCTCTGTACTCTGGGGTCATCACAGAGAAACTCCTCAGGAAGTCCTTGCACAAAGGACAAATGCTGCAGATATACAGCATTTTGGCCATATATCTCTTGGAACACCCCCACTTGATTCAAGGGTATTTGAAGTAATATGTGATAAAACTTTTCCATCCTCTTTTCATAATATAACAAACCTGTGCAAGCTACACATAAAGAGATGGTGTAGAAATCAGCAAAAGCTCAAATGCTGAAAGTCCTGGCTTTAATCCAACCCTTCCTGCTACTTGTTTAAAATATCCTGCAGAGGGGACTTGGAGGGGGAAGGCTGTGTGACTGCTCGTCCAGTCAGTGGGATCTCAGTTGTTAACAACTGTGCCCTTTAACAAAAGAAGTTCTTCTGCTACTCATTTTCTTTTTCCTCTTGGCAAAGAACATGTATGAAAAACATTCAGCCACAGCACTGTATTTCTCCCACCATTTTTATGCATTTCATTCATCCTTTTTTGAAGATTGTTGCTAGAATGAAAAGACAGTAGAAGGCCGTGCTTCCAGAGATCAAGCTTCCCATTGTTTTTTGAGTAAGAGATTGTATTTGAGTACAGTGATTTGCATAAGAATTAGTCCCCTTCCTTGTATCGTCAGCCATTTTCAGCTCAGTATAGCAATCTTCAAATTTTTGGTTGTAACTATGGCAATAAGATTAGATGTTATTCAGTAAAATTCATTTTACAAATTAGCACAGGAGGGTGGCCATGACTGTCATAGAAGGAGAGATGTAAAAACATTGTGGAATGAGATTGAAATTAAACAAGAACTCAGAATATTCCTCAAAATAATGATTCTCAAACTCATCCAGCACAATCTGGTAGTTTGTAAATGATTTACAGTTAGCCACGATAAACATGATGGGATCAGTGGGCCTGATGAGGGTTATATTTCTTACTCAAAGCCATTTTGAAAAGACATTTTAACCCTATTTTGGGTGGATGCTGAACTCTTTGATCTGGAACTTTTATAACAGTAGCAGTCAAATCAGTTCCAAACACTTTCATTACAGTACAGATCTACAAAGCTCATTACGGTCTGGGAAGAAAAGAAGAAAAAAAAAAAAAAAAAGAAAAGTCACACTCCAGGCCTCAGGTCATGTTATAATGAGGGCAAGAACGAGCAGTGGTAGGTACTATTTGGAGTTCTGCCTCTGCCTTTCTGCTGCCTGGTACAGTCCTGTCAGTTCATCAGAACAGCAGAACTTAATTTGCACACACTAAAAATGGCTTCCTGAAGTTTTGCATCATTTGCAATAAACCTTGGTTTTGATCATATTTCATTACTAATGAGTCTCCTGTTCATACCTAGCCTCTGGTATTCTTAATGATATATGCAAACAGGGTTTAGAAGGAAGTTGGGTTTAGATACTTTTTTTTTTTCAGAAGTGTAATGAACACTTTATTATTATTATTATTTGCATTGTCCCAAGGAGACTGTTACCTTAATAACAAAAGTATTGTAAAACGTGTTTTCAAAACGTGTTTGACTAACTGGTTCTTTCATTGGTATGGTATGATATGACACATAATCTAATATGATATGATGCTGATTTCATATTGATAGGGTCCTTTCATCAAATATTAAGAAAATATCAAATTTCAAAAAGCAAGTGAAGTTTTAACTTTTTTGTTCTTCTAAATACAGTCTTTCACAGCTTTTCTTGGATATAAGTTGGTATATTAGAATGCTGGCAGAGATCAGCCTTCCACAGGAAGACAGCAGTATTGCATGAAGTTTAATCTCCCAATACAAGTTAACCTCAAATTATGTCATTCAGTGTTGTATGAGGCCTGTACTAGCCCTCCAGAAAGCAAGCTGTCCTCATGGAACAAACACATGTTCAAATTGCATAAATAAGGAAAATAGAAATTTGCCTTTATAAGTAACGTCAAGCAGCCCTGACTCACAATCTGACCTTACTATCCTACCAAAGTGCATGCATAGTTTCCAAGATCATGCCTAGTCAAACCTGACCTTTCAGGAAGAAGGGGAATAACAGATGGCCTAGATTTATGCAGGACTATTAGTACTGTCTGGTAAGGTCATCTTCAGGTATTTTCTCAGTGCTTAGTCCTGAGGTAGCAAAGGTCTTAGGAAGAACACTCAGAGCCCTTCAAGATACAGCCAATATTTCCTGACCATTTGGGGCATTCCCAAAGTAAATAAATGTGTAACTATGTTGGCTACTTTTTTTTTTATAATACCTTCTTCTGAATTATTTAATTGCAAATACTCACCGAAAGCCAGGAACAGGGACATTACTTCAGTAGACACATCATACATTATCAAAATTGTTTTGTGTTTCTTCTCAGGTAAAAACAAAAGCTATTGGGGTGGAAATCTACTTGCTCTCACTATTGGTTACCTGAATAATTGTTTGTTGTTCTAAATGAAAACAAATGGATGTTTGTATATAAATAATCACAACCCATTTTCTTGCCAGCAATACATATTCCAATTGGTGGTATATAAACCATCAGTTACTCACTGGCTCAAAAATTACTGTCCCTTTTTTTAATGGTTTATTCTGCAGGATAAAACAGTTTCTGGCAGCATGGGCAAGAGCTTGCAGTCACAGTTTTAAACTCTCCATACTTTTGAAGGACAGGATTCAGCAGTATGCTTAGTTTACTGTGAGTCTCTGAAATAGATCACACCACGGCACAAATTCATCTTACACAGGGTATGCATTACAACCAGGGAGTATAATGCAGTATGACAGCAGAATGACAATGCACATACCAGATTACTAACATCTGTGTATTATGTAGTTATCAGTGAGTTTAAATGAAGCAAAACAGTGGGGAGACTGGAATCAAATACTGTAATTCAGGAGGTGACATGACATTCGTCCTGATTTCAAAAGCAAAGGGTGAAAGGATCAGGTAGGTCTGTGAAGGCTGTTCTCTTCCCAAGTAGGAAGAGCATCAGTTCAGGACACAACTTGCTACACAGTGAGCTAGGTGAGGAATGGAACTAGACCATCTAACGCATGTCAAAGTATTGTTTAAACACTTGGTAGTTACCAGAAAATACCAGGTAGCACTCATAGGTTTAGCTTGTGCCATTTAGATGAAGCAGTTATAGGATAGGTAGGAATGTGATAAGGACAGCTTTTCAAGAATACCCACAGGAATATCTACTGCTTCATTCTTATGCAATGGACAGATTTGCCTTGGATTCCAGCCCTAAATCTAATCTCTATTCAGGTGCCAGAAGTGCTGCATAAAGGCATTTTATGTGTAGCACGGCTCCATAAGTAACTTGTCTCATAGCAGCTGCCCAATAAATCTCTTTCCTTGACTTCTCCAAGCATCAAAGTGAACAGTAGTGGCAGGACCTTCAGTTGTCCCTGTTTCCAGACAGGGAAGACACCCTGAGTTGTTCCTTTTTCTGAGTTGAATGCACATGAGCTGGGATGCATGTGTGCACTAGCAGTGGGAAATAGCTGACAATCCAGTTGAGAGCAGATGAGGCATGGGTTAACAAAAGGTTGCTGAAAAAGCCTATCCTGCCTGTCTTGGTAAAAGTTGCACATTATGTGTATAAATAAATGGAAAAGAAACCATCTTAAAAGAACAACTAGTTTTCAGGCACTAAACTGACCTGCAGACCTACTTACTACATCTGTCTCCTGCCTTAGCCAATCAAGGCCATACAGCCTTGAAATGCCACGAGACAATCAGTTAAGTGTATCAACAGCCTTTGTAATTGCTGACTGTGTTTCTGCTTTTAATTTGTGAATGTGCTGTGTCTCATAATGCCTGCCTCTGATTGAAGGAAATGCCTGAGTGTAACAGGAGCCTGTGGATAAGGTTTGCTCTCCTGTTGTCCTTCACATACTGAGAACAATGCAGAAAATGAGTCATTACTTAGCTGACAATGTAGCAGATCAGAAGTAGCTGATATTTATCTCTGATTAGGAAAGCACCACTATAATTCTTTTTACCTGAGCAACTTAAAACCTTTTCTTTAATCTGAGAGAAAGGAAGCTCTGCCGTTGTACTGAGTGGAGGATATTTTTAGAGTTACTGAATACTGTAGGATCAGACTTTCCACCTGTCTTTGAAACGTGTTGGAGCCTTCCTGTTCTTGTGGACTAGTTTCTTTGTCTCATTATAGCCTGTCCATCCTACTTGTTATACAGTTCTCATGTGATGAAAGAAATAGATGAGGGCATACTGGTATACAGTGCACAAGCAATGTCCAACTCTTTACGTAGATAGCTAACCACCAGCTTTTAGCTCCTCCAGGTGGGTATTTGGAGGGCTATAAGGCCCTATATGTGTGTGCCTTTAGTGCAGTTGTGGGTTAAATGAAATACCAAAATTATCATCTGCTGACAAAGGTCTATATAACACTGCATTTGGGATTTGTGGGGAACTGGGCTGCCAAAGGTGCAAAGCACAGTAAAAATGTATGGATAAAAATGAAAAAAGGAAGTAATTCTGCAAAGTGCTTTAGGGTAGGTGAGGTATAGAGGTATTTTTAGCATTTTTAATCAAGCTGCAAGGAAAATTATGCAGCATACTCATTCTTGTAGGGTTTATATAGTCAGTACTCATCATCAGTATGGGTTTGCTGGTGTACAATGGAACATTCAGCTGAAACAGTGAGATCTACTGTCTTTTTCAATATAGCTGGTATATAGCTGATATGAAGAAGATTGGTTACCTTTATCACAAAAATACAGGCTGATCACGTGTGTAATTTTTTTCTGCAAGGTCATGTGCTGGTTCCCCAGACTCATGAGGAAATCAGAGTGTAGCTTAGCTTGTTTCCACTCTATTTCTGCTTTGGACTGCCTAAGACAATGATGTTCAACACACAAGCAGGAAAATGACAACTTTATAGGCAACTCCAGAGCAAGAATGGGAGGTTCTCCTTGGAGTCTACCTGGTTTCTCCTCTTAAAATCAGAACAAACCCATTGAGGATGGTAAAAACGGGGGGAAAAGAGGAGGATCTTCTGATGAAGGACCGTGAAGAGTGAAAACCACCAGCAAGCATTATGGTGAATTCATTGCTTGTTCTTTACAGTTGAGAATGCAGAGCAGAAACTGCATCATCACCAGAATGCCCTTCAGCTGTTTACTGATGGCAACACTGCTGCTGCTGTGACTCATCCTTGGCTTCTCTTTGTCTTGTGGTTATTAAACACATTGGGACTGTGGTTGGCCGCAGCCCAGCACCAAGAATCTTTGCCCCAGCTGCAATTTGGGAGCAGCCCGTAGGTCAGCATGCTCAGAGAGCAACAGAAAGTAGGATCCATCCTGAGTCCAATACCATAACTCTGCTATCACAGATCACTACTGTTATTACAACAGATCCTGTAGAAGTGCCCCATATCTCCACACAGTAACAAGAACCTGTTTTCTGAATACATATTACAGTGCAGGTAATTCCTGTAGGAGATGGAGCAGTTTAATGTGAAAATTTCCTCATTCAGTCTTTGCTTGTTCTTGTGAAACACTGGAGCTACTCTTCACTGCAGAGTGGTCCTACTGTGCCCTTTCCTGATGTAAATCACATTACACCCAGCTAAGAGTTTCCTGCCTGTTTGCTTGCCAAATGGGCAGGAAGGCTCACACTTAATTTACAGGTATCTGCATTTGCTGACTTGCCCTATTAAGCATGTTGACTGGCTCTTTTACTAATTGAGAGTGCAAGAAAATGAGAAAGAGGCAGAAAGAGAGCAAGCAAGCACAAACTGAGAAAACCCAGACACTGAATTTTTGGAAACGTGTGGTAATTTATGTGTGATAACTCTGAAATGCCTGACTGATAGAAATTGGCTAATGGATTCAGAGCTGCCAGTGGGGAAGGAGGGGATGTCAGACAAGGAAAGAAAGCAATGTGGTTATACAGGTCTTGTTTCCTTGGTGAAAGCAGCAGGGGACAAAAACAGCATTAAAATAAAACCTAGGAAAAAAAGTAGCCATGGAGAGTTTTCCTCAGAAAACTTGGGCCCTTTCCAGCTACTTTAACAACACAGTCCATCACTGGTCACAAGGCCCATGTGTACCTATATTCCATATAATTTTATGTGAGGAGTAAGTGCAACTCAAAAGGGATGGATTTTTATTGTTTATGCTCTCTGCTCAGGCAAGCATTTAATTCCAGTTGAGCAACACCTAGTAACAGGTTGAACACACAGGACATCCTTCACTTATCACTAGAAGTAAAAATAAGCCACAAATACAGAAACCAGTTTTCATAGAGCTTGATGATGTCAGGGTGTCTGTTGCTGCTTTGGCCTATTTCTAATTGTCACAGAAAGGATGGAGTTATGTAAGCAATGTGTCTTACCAGGGTGTGCTAGATCCACCTAGCAATTGTCATTAGACAATTACTAGAGAAGGAGATCATTTTCTCAAAGACAGAATCAGCTCAAAAATTACAACAACCTAGAAAATTAATTCTTGCAGCTACTTTATGTTAGCAGATATGTAATGCTGAAGGAGACCAATAACATATTATATTATAGGAGTTCTGATAAAGAAGTATTGCATTGTTTTTAAATATTACTGCTTAGACATTGTTCAAATTGAATGTATTCTGGTTTTGATGAATAAAATGTGGTGTCAGCTGAAGTGAAAGACAAAAAATTAAGTTCCTTAATCTTATCAAAAGCAAAGCCATTTCTAAGCCAAAATGTTCCCATTTGAAACATTCTGTTATTCTGATTTATCAACTTCCTTCTTTTATTTGAAAACTTTAACAACATGAAAAATTCACAGATGTGTTCATAAATCGGTCAAATTTTGCAGAAAATAATTTGTTTGGGACATATGGTGGCTGCATTTCTCCAGACAGCTTTCTAGGGAAACAAGACTGATTCAAGAATCAAGATGATTCAAAATGCATCCCATTTTTATCACTGAAAGTCTTGACCACGGCTTGTGCCCCACTGTTTCTTATAAATGAGGTACTTGAAGGAGATACTCCAAAGTGGGGCACTGCTTCCTCCTTGTGCGCCACCACCCTCCCCACCCCACCCCCCAAAACACCAGCTAAACAGCATCAGCCTCAAACCCAGCAAAGATGATGAAAGAGAGTTGGTTATAGAAGATGTGGATGTACTGAAATACATAGCATACCAGTTTAGACAATCAGTGCATATCAGTAGCTGACTGCATACTTAAGTGTTTTCATTTACAACCAAAAATATTATCTGTGGAGCTGGTCAAAGTGTATACTGACACAGACGCACTATCTGACTATGAACCAAGCAAAATATTTTCTGCTGCTGCCTTCTTTTCTGCCTCCAAATATTAATTCATTGTTTCTTTGGTTCACCCAGTGGGCAGTTGGACCTGCAGAACTCCCTTCTGATCTATGTTATCATACAGTTCTTCAAGTTTACTTTTTTGTTGTTTAAGTAAGAACTAATTAGGTGCACATGTAGGAATAAGAATGGAACAGAAATAACTTGTCTGTGCCATTAAAGGGCTAACGATGGGTGACAGTACCAGGCACATTCTACTAAAGCATGACAGCTGACTTTAGGGCAGGTGTGTATTAGCAGGTAGAAGTTCTGAAAAGGGAGTGGGGTGCAAGATGCACTGCTGAGAAGTAAGCATTTTAAGAATAAGCATAAAAAGAAGCTTTTGCAGATGCTTTATCTCACATTGGGAGACAGTGTCTCTACCAGCACCCTACCAAGTAATGAGGAGGTGTTGATATTAGTACGTTTTTGCTGGTTGTGGCAAAGCTTTCTTTCCACTGAGTCACCATTTAACTAGCCAAGTGTGAAGAGAAAGTTTCAGGCAGAAACAAAAACTTTAAGCTCTTTCATTTTCATGACAGTGGACATGTAGTGGGGTTGGGGCGGGCGGTGGATTTGGTAATAATAACCAAGTGATTTTTTATATGTTGAGGATTTGTCACTTTCTGGAAAGAGTTATTGTGAGGCTGGAAATAGTTACAGTCAGTGAGACCTTTCAAAGATAAACAGTCCTCTTAGAAAGCTCTGCCAGAGCCTTATGTCATGGCCAGAGTGACCTGACAGGGGGGCCTGGGTGGCTCTTCCTTGGGAGCATCCAGAGACCACTGAGCCCTCACTGCCCTGGCAGCAGTGGGAGCTGTGGGTGCACCCTGGGGCCTGGCCTGGGTGGCTACGGAGGGCCTCTCCATGTCCATCTTCTACTGTCCCATGGAGGACCCCTGCCCTGCTGCCTCCCCAGGGGGCACTCCTGCTCCTGGCCTGGCCCTCCTGCAGTCCAGCCCATGGAGAAGCTCTCCTGGAGGCACCTTGGCCATTCATGGGGGTCTCAGCTTCCCCTGCCATCCCTGTCCCCAGGTCCTAATGAGGAGCTGGAAGAGGCGGCAGGTCCCTCTGCTCTGGGCCAGGGCAGGGCCTGCTCAGCCAGGGACCCCCAACACCCCTGAGGAAGAGGCCCGGCAGCTCAGAGGCCCGGCAAAAGGCCACCTTACTGGTGGCACTGGGAGGGCACCCCACTTGGAAATGACTCAATTAAATGATGTTTTCATCATCTAGGAAACTCTCCCAAATAGCAGATACATCTTGAATTTTTTCTTTCAAAGAGTGTTCCAAGGAAAGCTGGTAACCTGGTATGCTTACAGTCAGTGATGAATTTGGTGGAATAGGGTTTTTTTCTCTTATGGAAGGAGCAGCTGAGAAACAGATTAGTGATAGCTGCCCTCCTCACTCCCAAACACTGTCCACAGCTGGCAGAAGGCACAGACCAGGACCAGCAGGATAAAAAGTATTACTGTAGCTTTTTATTCTGTACAGTAAAAATTAAATATGTTTACATGACTTTTTATACTTGAAGTGACTTCTTCATGATAAGAACCTTGTTATCTCTTGCCTTACTTTGTTTGGGCCTTTCCAAAGCCCGTATAAAATGGCCCCATTACCATGAGCAGAGATTTTGCATTTTTTTGTCTTGTGCACAGACCTGGACATACTTTATCAATGTATAAATGACTATGCAAGGTAGAGGAGAAGCTAACTCCCTATATACTTACTCACAGAAAGGACTGTATTTCCTACCTACTTCTCTTGAGAAAATAAATGATGCATGAAATCATAAGGAGTATTCTCTGAGCTAAGCCCTTTTATACCCCTTCTCATTCATCTCTCTGAAGGATTTCGGATCCAGTCCAGCACAGATTCAGAATTTTTACTTTTTATGATAGGAACTGGTATTTTAATTTCTTAAGACTTGCAGTGTCATCATCACCATTAGACTGTTCCCTCTTTCCATCTGAAATTACAGGCTAGCACAAATCCAATTTCGGATATTTTTTTTTAATGTGAAATATATGTTCCTTCCAAAGGTAATGTAACAGAAAGTACATTTTCAATTATTTTACATGAAATGTGCACTGTTCGGCCACTGCATTGTTTTTTCTCTTTTTGCTTTCACACAGTTGTAGCAGGTAGCATACTGTGACATCATTGCCTGTAGTAACAATATTTCCTTTTTTTGTTTTGTTTTAGTATTTTGAGCCAAACTCTCATGCATCTATTTCCTGTCACATCCAGCTGATTTAACTTACTGAGTACAGAAAAAAAACCAAGTAATGAATTTCCTGTACCATTGGTTATAAAGAGCATCCAATAACAATCTTTAATGTCCATTCGCAAATTTGCTTCCTCTTCCATGACATGAAAGATTTCTTTGGAAGTGTCTTTGCCTTATCTCAGACTTGAAGCCATTTATCATTGAGAACTATGGCTTCTTTAATCAGCCAATACTAATAGCCATTGGCTCTGTTACAAACATTAGGTATATACCTTCCATCTTAAAGTGCTTGTCTTAACATTCTTTAATTAGGCAGAAAGAAAAGACAATTTCTATAATGAAAGAGAGACTATATGAGAGATTTGAAAAAATTGTCACTTACCCAGCAAGAGACAATATTCCTGACCTTGGGTACCTTTCAGAGTTGCTTTCATACTGTTTATCTGAATGGACCTGACGGAGATCTTTACAAATCTAATGTTTTTATTTATGTTAAAACAGCTGTGGCCAAGATCAGGGACCCTTTGTTTCTCTAAAACAATGTGTTTCTCTAAAAATACGTGTAAGAGACCACTTCACAGAGATTACTACCTGAATAGGGAGTTCAGGGAAAGTGTAGGAGGAAGCACAGGTTATGATTACTGCTCATGTTTTACAGACAAGGGACTGAAACCTAAGAAAGGCTATGCTGACCCTTTCCAGTGTAATAATCACTCTGCTAACAGACTAAGCTGCCAGGCAACTGATCTGGTTCCTTGCTTCTGTGACCAGTGCTATCATTCTCAAGGATAATGCCATGAACCTGCAAATTCAGTGCTGAAATAAGGATGCTGGTGCTTCAGAAAAGCACACTGTAGGCAGGGTAATATATCCATCACTTATGCTGCTTCTTGCTGTTCTGTGAGCTAATGGCAATGCAAAATCTTTGAATACAGGCTAGTGAGCTCTTTCCCAAAAGATTTCACTAAAGAGCTTGTCTGCCCCAGGGCTGGCTGTACATACAGTATCTATCATGGTCCCATATGGCATGGTTGTGCCTGTTTATGCCAGACCTTGTCAGTCTGGCTGCACTGGAACTACAATGGTACCTCTGGACTGTCCCAACTCAGGCAGGATCTTAGCTAAAAACAGGGTTTAACTGGGGGGTGAGGTGGGGGGTGAGGTGGGGGAAGGAGGACTAGTGAGGAAATGTCCTCACCTTGACTGATGGTATGTGTCCATTCACAGTAGCCTGACCATTTCCAGCTCTTCTCTGAAGAATTACACTTCATGGGAAGCAAACATGTCATGGAAGTCCAGCTACACAGGTTGTATATGGAGTACAGTTTATGCCTTTCGTTTCTCATTAGTCAGTTTGTTTCTAGTTAACCTAAATAAAGTGTAATTTTTGAACGAAGAGAGACTTGGTGGTGGGGAAGGACAGCCAAATCATTGCTCTCAATATCTTTCTGGACTGAAAAATATTCTGTGCTCTTTCACTGTGCAGTGCACCTGTTTCTGTTGAGCAGAAATTTCTTTATGCATTGAATTTGCTTCCGTACTATCCACTGCTTCTGGTTTGTTGTTTGGTTTTTTTTTTTTTTAATTTTTCCAAGTCAGTTTTCCCAAGGTTTTCCATTTTATTAAGATTTTTCACATTCACAGAGGTTGGTTACCTGATTCTTATCTGCCAGGATCACTCATTATTGCAAGAACAAATTGTTATCAGATTTCATTGTAAAATGGGGTTGGGTGTGTACAGTTTGTCATTATATTTGTGTGTGTATGTGTGTTTATCCAAGGAAGATATTAAGAAAATGTACTCAGTCACTAGCTCTGTCAACACAGAACATTTTCATATTTAATCATGTATTATCATTACACCATATGATTATTTCTGAGACATATGCAGATATGACCTTTATTATTGAAATTTCTGCTTAATGTACTTTAACATCACTGTGATTTTGAGTCATGTAATTTTTTTTCCTAAAATTAGATTATTTAATAACAATAATGAATGTAAGCTTTAATCTGCATGCAGCCCTGTCCTCTTGCTCCCATAATGTACTAAACTGGGATCTTTTCATGCATTGTAATTTGGGAAGTTGTTCCTGAGCAATTGCACACTGAGTTAAGCTAATCTTTCTTCCTCAGGATGGGAGATTCCTTCCTGATGCAAAACTGGGGACTATGATTTCCTTTTCCAGGATACTTGACTTTGACTGATAGCAGCTAACCTATTCCTTAAAATGTCCCCTAAAGCTGATGTTGCCAAGCCCAGGGCTGTGTGACCTGCCCTCCTCAGGCAGAGCATCCTGTGCGTAAAACTATTGTGTCCCAGGGGGTATGTGCATGGTGGTCTCTGTGGGTGTGTATCAGGGTGCATAAAGAGAGAGAAAACCTCTTACATTGAGTTTTCTGCAGACTTTCAGCTGAAACAGCAAGCAGAGTACAAACATTGAACTAAAGTCAAGGCAAGAAAGCAGGAAAAAAAAAAAAAAGGTGTTTGGACAGAATATAGATTAAGAAAAAATACACTTTTTTACTGACACTAGCAAGAAAAACACATTGACATAATTCACTTGAAAGGGAAATGACACGTTCTTCTAATCTATTGATGACCTTTCTGAGTCAGTTCCTCGTTGGCATGAGCTGTTACATGGTCATTTACACCTGTGCAGAGTACAAGTGCAGCAAAAAACTTTCTTCCTTTTGTGCTTACATTAGTGCTTTTGCTCTAGTTTCTGCTCATTGTGTAGCAGCAACCACAGAGAATCAGCCTTTCCAGAGCTAGGTTACAGGTTGCTTCAGTATCACACCCTGCATTCTCACTTTGATACAGTGTAACAAGTTTGCATTAATGCCACCTCAGTTGCTTTAAGAAGGGATCACTTCAAGATCATGTCCCACCCAGATCACTGCCTGTCTTCCTCCCTCCCCCAGCTGGGACAGACCTCCCTCTGTTCAGTCAGTTCATATTGCTGCCATTTTTCTCCCTCCTGTCAGCGCCCTTTTTCTGCCAGGCCTGTCCAGCATTCTTGTCCTGCATCAGCCACTCTCTGATTTCAGTGCTCTGCTATCTTACAGCCCTTAATTTCTGGCTCCCCACGCCCTCTCCAGCTGATCCCAGACTCTACCTCAAGGAAGCCCCTGTCCTGATCCAGGCTGCTGCTGCAGCCTCCTCCCAGCTAGTGTTGCATTTTTTCTCCTTGATGTAAGCACTGCATGTCTGGGCATCTACAGGAAGAGCACAAGAGGCACATTCCTCTACTTCCAAAATATAGCCCCTGATATCACCCTGGCTCCTCAGGGACAGACCCAGGAAGGATGTAGAAAATTTGGCTGCTTCAGGTTGTAGCTGTAGGCTGTGGCATTCACAGCACAGAGGAGTTCCTATGAGAAATGACTCTCCTGCCCTAACAAGTCTCTGTGGAGCATGTGTGAGCTGTCATCTCTCAAAGTTTTCTAACTTACATTCACCACCTGATTTAAATGACCAGCTACTCCAGTCTACGTCTGAATAGCAAATGCTTACCATGCAGCAAGCTGGGGCCAGCCTAGGAGTTACTCACAGGATTAATATCTCTGAGTACAGAATAAATCACAGCAACTACCAAGCTGTCTTCTGACATCACAAGCATGAGAGGAGGAAGGAGCTGAAATTAAAAGATTACCTTGTGGCAAATTACTTACCTAGTTCTAACAAAGGCAGAGGGCCAGATCCTCAGGTGATGTAAGTCACTGTAATCCTACTGAGGTCAAGTCATAGATTTTAAGACCAAAATGGGACTCCTACATCATGTAATTTGACCTCTACCAAGACACAGGACAAGGAATTTAGATCATTAATCTCTTTACTGAATTTAATAGTAAATATTTGTCAGAGGTGACATTAAAGGGGTGGTGGGCTTGATATGCTTTTTCACTGTTTCAAAAGTATTTTGTAACACTGTCACTATGGAGCAAATATATATATATATATGACTGTGTGTGCATACGTTTGCTGTAGGGATGTGGTGAGTTCTTTAATGTTATGCTTATTTAATTAAGCTCCTAGAAGAGGGACTTTTCAACTTATTTGCAGTTGAGGTATACCAGTATGGCTGAGAGACATTCACATTTCCCACACACTGGTTTTAACAGAGCCTTAATTTTTCCCAGTGTCTCTGGCTAAACTCTTTCAAACGCTGGTGCTGTAGGATTTTCTCCAGTTCGCTCTCCTTGGTAGCACTAGGGAAAAACATTCTAGATGACTGGTGTGAATGGAAGATTAACAATTCAGCAACACCTTCAAGTACAACTGGAGAGAATCTGGTGGAGTACCACAGAGCAATGCAGAAGAGAGGAGACCCCACACCCCCAAGACAGCGTGTCGTCAAAACTATAGGTGATATTAAGTTCTGATAGATGTTAAATGTTCTTCTCTGGGTCGGAATCATGATAGCTGCAAAGAGTGTAGATACAGGCACAGACCTGATATGTCTGTCTCTTCTCAGCCCTGAGAAATGACACCTATGGCAAAGAGCATAGCTAAGACAAAAGGGATACAGAACTGCCGATCTTTCAGAGCACAAGTGTGCTAATCAAGAGAAAAAAGGGCAGTAGGTGACTTCTACTGAAAACAGTGAAATGCACTTAAACCAAGGCAGAAACAGTATTTTCATATGCATGAATGACATCCTGTGAATTCTCTTGTGTTTTCTATGCTGTCTACGTGTGTGTGTTATCTCTGTGTCATTGCTAATTAGTATGTATGACAGAACAAAATATAATTAAACTATTTTATATTAAATCTCACCATTAAAAATTGCTACAGCTGATAACCTGTTCTCTGAGTTTAGATTAATGGTGACATCTAATTGAGCTGTAACTGAGCTACAGCTGGTTATCCATGCATCATTATAGGAGTTCCCAGAGTCACAGAGGAGACTGATAGAGATCAGCCTGCTGTGCCTGTACTTACTGCCTTGTGTAACTTCGGATGATAAAATCAATCACACAATTAGGCATTAATTTCATTATTGAGAAGATACTGTAAAGCAAAAGATGTCCCTTGTGCTCCTGGTTAACATGTACCTAGTAAGCACAAATATGGCAGATCATTTTCACTAGGCAAATGTCCTAGTGTGAAAATCCTGTTAAATATCTTAGCAATTTTTAAAGGGTAATTGCTTTAAAAATATCCCTGGTAAGTAGATTGCATTCTTCATTCGTGCACCCTAATAATGGTCCAGTGCATATGAAAAAATGTTACCTATCAATTTGACTAAATATTCTCCCACTGTTGCTTTTTGCTTGTTCAAGTACATCTGCTAAATTGCCAACTGTTTAATGCTTATAAGACATGATTTTACCAACAAAATTGTTTTTTGTTCCATTACACTATCCTTAGTGACCATGTAATCCTGTTTTTCTTTTCATTGATGCTTTGCTGCTCCTAGATTCTTCCTGCTATGTATGCATGGAGGAGACAGGGAAGGAGGAAGGGATTTTTGCTTTTTCAGTTTACACTCTGTTGTATCTGGCATGGTTCACATTGATCCCAATTCTGCAACTTCAGTCCCAAATTGCTGACAACTGCTCCTCTGCCCTCAGGGATCATATTAACTGATACTTCGTGGATTTTAGATTGTAGTCCCTTGAAAGAAAGGCCATGTCTTTGTTGTACTGCAAAGTGCCTAGTACGTATGAGAAGAGTCAGTAATCATAATAACAAAACTCCACTGAGAAAAATTTGAAGATCTAAAAGCTTTTGAACTTCTCAGAGTATTTTTTTTGCTTTGATTTTACAAATACCTTTTCCTATAATTTAAGTAAGTTTATCATCTTGATTTCTAATCTATCCTCCAAGCATGTGTATAGTATATAAGAGCTTTCGACAAGGTCTATGAGAACAGCCAACCCTCCTTAACACATAAATCAGGCTTTGTAATCCACAGTGCTCAAGTGCTTTCTCAAGGGTGTCATTTGTTTATTTTCTGGCTTCCTCAAACAAACCATGCCCAATAGCATAATATGAATTTGGATTTTGATCAAAGGATTTTAGTAACAATATAAGCCACAAGAACAAAAGTGGTATAGTTTCAACTTAAACCCACAGCTAAATAAAAAACACACACACATTCTAATGATGCACTTTAGGTGTAGTCTATTTCTGTGGCTCAGAGAAAATATGAAGGAAAAATGTATCAGCAGATACAAACGTTTACATTCGGAAAACATTTTGCAAGTTACATCATGTGCCTTCTTCCTTCTTGGTATCATGCCACTGAAACCCTCCAGCAACACTTTGAATGTGTAAGGACAATTGCAAATCTGAGAAGCATTTCTCAAGATTTTGGTTAAAATTTGCTAGTTTCTATCAGAATCATACAGGGTGGATATTTATAGCATTTTATCTCCTGCTGCAAGCTTCCTTTCATACTTGAAAGCTTCACATCATCTTGTTTAGCAGTCACAGGATACAGAGCTTGGAAGATCATAACATTTAATTTTTCCATAGGAGTTTTTTTGTATTTTGTTACTTGCTATCTTTCACATGTACTATTAATAGAATTGCTACACTTCAATTAACAATTACCAGTTAGCAGTAGCAAGATCACTTCTGTAATCCATTTCTTTTTAGTAATTTTGTTTATTTGATTATCTGTTAGAAAATCAGAGATTTCACTGCAGTTAACTTTCCCAGTGACACACATGCAGTCTCCTTCAAATATCTGAACAGGCTGGGTTTGCATTGGCTCATGAGATATGGGTTATCTAAAAGCTAAAAGCAGAATAATCTCTTTGAAGTTAGGTTTTCCTTCTCAGTAACACCTTCCACAGCTTTTAGGATTCTTAATCTAGACCACCTTCTGACTGTAATTTCAGGTCAAAAGAAAAGACTACAGAAGAGCATATACATTGCTTAGATTCATGAATTGTTCTGGGATTCAGTCCCCAATGGTAAACGGGAATATTGTACTTCCCTAAGTCTATTCTTATTCCTGTATTAGTAATGTACTGCTATCTAACAAGGATGTCATGACAGTGAATGAAAGATAACAAGACAGTGCCTCAAAATACAGGTGCTCTGTCCTGAATTTGAAACAGATTACCCTTCTACCCCAAATATTGCCTTTACTCCCCATCCTACCTCTGTTTCTTTCTTTATGATTTGCAGTCATACTAAGGTCTTGAATAGGAGTCTAGCCTTCTAGTGCAGTGCTTGCATGAATCTCAGAATATACATAGCAGTAACAAGTGCTGTCTTAATGGTTTAATTTCTCGATGGAGTAATCATTCAGTGGCAGTGGGGTATCTCAAAGACACTGAAACCATGACTCACCACAGAAAACAGAGCAAGAAGTCATCAGTTCTTCACACTTCTTTGGTCAGGTCACAAAGAGAAAAAGTAGCTAGTGTCCTGTTTTGGAGATGACACAGTAGCACGATGAGTTTCTGCTCATCCCAGGAGCTGCAGCCACAGTCCATCATGATCAGGGAGAAATATGAGTCAGTACAGAGCGGCTGAGCTATACAAGTCAATGAAGATCAGTGTAAGATGCATGAGAGAACAGTTCAGCAGGATGGGCAAAATTTTGGAGTTGTTTGGATGGTCCTGTAGGTGAGCCACAGTGAAGGTCTTCAAAAGGAATTCTGCCCTCCCTTTCCTATCTGAAAAAACTGATAAAACCGTATGCAGTCTCACTTCCATATTTCGTTGTGATTTTTATGAAACTAAGCTGAAATTCTCCAAGCTGCAGGGACCTGGGCAAGTTTTCTTCTGTTGTATTTCCATGTGTTGGATAATCTTTTTTTTCCTTCTGTTCCTCATGCTAAAGCAGCCAATTCAAGCATTCCCAAGGACATTTTGCTGCAGTTCATTCCAGGCATCCGATCACAAAATGGATAGACACTGTATGCTCTTTGTTTTACCACAGTCTCTGTTTACACCATGTGGTGATTTTCCCTTTTAAATCACATGAGGTGCTCCACATTCCCCTTTAAACATTTGTCTACTTGGTAACAATATTTTTACAGGATCTCACAAGGTAGAAAGTAATTTAAATGCTTAAGAACTTGTTTTGAGTAGTAAGCTTTGGCAGCTGCCTGTGAAATGAACTACATTCCCTTCCCCCTATCCAGCTGATGTACAGCATCCTGGATGGTGGTCTGACAGAGTAAACAGGGACAGAAATTTTTCATTCACTGTCTCATAGTTAAAGACTAATTTCTTCTCTGCCTGTGCTGCAGTGTGCTATGGAAATGCAGAGCTACTACAAGGGATGATGGACAGTCCTGCTGTGCGTAACTAACAGGTGCCACACAGATAGATTTCACTGGCCAAGCTGGATGTGTCTCTGCAGAGGGTCTACTCACAAGCTGTCACTCAGTTTCAGCTCCTTCTGTGAGTGCTTTATAAATCCACAGATACATATGTAGATTGTGGGGAGGAAAAGTAGGGGATATCAAACAATCTTCTATATAAATCACTTCTCTCTCAAGTAGGTTTGCATGACAGTTTCTGGTGTCATTACGGTGGTGAATAGCTGGAGTTCTGCTATTGACGTCTGTGGAGTTATAACTGGATTTCTACAGGTGTGACCAAAATCCATGTTTTCTTCCTATACACATCTGCATATTTATCTTTCTTGGTAAACTGCTGAAAACCATGGGCACAAAGCTGGCAGTGTGCCTTAGCTGCAAACACAAAAGACAGGAAAGAATGGTGACAAGTTCAGAAAATACTTTTTTCTCCCATACTTGAGAGTCAAATGGGTTCCTACTTCTTGAACTGTAAAGCCAAGCCATTAAAAAAATTAGTAAGACTCAGCATTTCCTTAGGTTTATAACACACAGAGATGAGGGAGGAAACAGTTTTATTTCTTTTCTGTTTTACAGTCAGTCTGAATCCTCTCTGTAAAAAATGCTCTACTTTTCCTGACCTTTCCCACCATGAATTTAGAAAAATGCCACCTCTCTACTCAGTGTCAGATTTATAGCCGAATGTTTAATGCCTGGGTTGTGCATACACAATTAAAAAAATAAGAATCGCTGTTAGTAATCCGTGTAATACCATGTGGGTGAATTTGGGTGAGCATGAAAGCTCCAGTGAACTGTTCACCTCCACAGTAAATGTAGCAAACAATCCCCTCTAAGTTCACAAACTGAATGTTGTTTTCCCATGAAGAAAACTCTTTATCATGCAGCCTGAATGTGCCCATTAGGATGGCAAGGGAGTGTGGGTCTAAAGAGAAAACTTTTTTGCTGGCAGCTGTTGGAGAGGGATTCTGCAGTCCCATGGCAGGGCAGGGTCCTCTCGGCCCCCAGCTCTGGATCCTCAGTGCTCCTGAGGACTATATCTTTTCAGCCAGAGTCAGCTCTCAGCTACGTGGCTGCAGAGTCAAATAATTCTGAATTTTAAAGCCTTTTGAGTTGTTTCAATTTACATCAGTGAGTCTGAGATCAGAACCTGGCTTATTGTGGACGGTCTGTCTGAAAGACTCATTACTTTTCCCTCTCAGCTCAAGGCAGCATCTGGACTATTGATAACAATCTTGGAGCCAGAAACTGTGAAATGCATCTGGAAAACTGAGCTGGGAGTCCCTGAGTGAAACACAGCAGCACAGTCATTAAGGATGGGTTTCCAAACTAGGGCTTAAACGATCCCAATTGTTTGCCTGCATAAACACACACCATCAGATGGATTGAAGATAAAAGCCAGCTGTAACACACCTTAAAGCATGAAGAGTTATACCTGATTACAATTTTAACCTATCTAATGTAGCTGTGGATAGTCTACTTATCTACATAAATGTTTAATTATTTTTTGAATCCTACTAAGCCACTGGCTTCAGTGAGATTGATGGCAATGTTTCACAAAGGTTACAAGTCGCAATTAAATAGCAGTAGGGCACACTCTGGATGAAAGTGCCACTCAGCATCAAGTAACTCTGTTAGTGACCCAGCAGGGAATTTCGGCTTTTACTACCAGAGATGACAACAGTCTTGTTTCATAATCCTTCTGGATGTTTTAACCATGGAGCCTTATCTACCACAAGTTCTGTATATAGTGAGCACTGCCAAGTTGCTCTGTTGTTGAAAGGTTTCCCATTGTTAGGGTTTATTGGGTGAGAAAGGGCATGTTTTTGGTTTTCCCTTCTAAAGAAGCAGGGGTGAAAGGGTAGAAATGTCCCCAGATTCTCAGGTCAGAGCTACCTTGCCACTTCCTGTTGGGAAAGGTGTGATGATGTCCAGAAATGAAGCAAAGATGAGCAGGATGTTTGCAAAATTATAAAAGAAACTTAATCTAAAGCACAAAGGATGGCTACAATCTTCTCTTGACTAATGTCACATTGCACAGCCATCACTACCAAAGGGACATAAAAGCTGCCCTGATGGACAACGGGACACCTGCAGGGGCAGCACCGGAGAACTCCCAGAATGCTGAAAGCTGGCATTGCTGCTTTTAGGAAGTTTCTGTTGCCTGACCAGTTCAGGTGAGGGGCAGGAGGTGCAGGCCTGGACCAGAGTGCTTTGTGCAATTCAGCCCGGTGGAGTAATGCACAGGCGGCTGTTATGAGTGTTGTCCCTTGTACTGACCCACCCAGCTCAGCAGGAGAGAGGAAAAAAGCAGATGTACTTTTAGAAACTGTCATCACCCAGTTGATGACTGTCCACCAAAGCCTGAGTTCAGAGAAGTGGATATCATGAAACAGACGTAAGTCATCTGGGGTTTGGGCTTGTTACAGCTGTCTGCCTTTTAGTTTTAAGATGCTGGAACTTGCCAGGTAGGTACAAGCTCACAGAGCAGGCAGCAACACAGCTGCCCTCTTAGGACCAATTCTCATTACACTTCTCTCTACCAGCAATCTGATGATAGAGACATTCATAGCATGGCATGTCACAGAAAGCTTCATATAGAAAGAAAGCAAATCATGCTTCAATGCCTGTGTCTGAGCTGCCCTGCATCTTTCTTGCTGTGCTCTCCTGTAAGCCAGAATTTCAAGGAACTCTCACATAAAATGTAGAAACTGCATTTCCCTTGCTTTGTGACCAAAATGAATAATAGTAGGTGAGGAAAAGGTTGTGAGAGATAAGCATTAACAGTGTGAACAGATATTTGTGTGGAATTCCTATTCTCCTAACTATCCTTTCTGAGCACTTGGGCAGCCATTGCTCTGAATGCTGTTGCAGAAGAGCTTGCCTCTTGGGGCATCTTGCTTTAGCTGCTGCTTGCCATCGTTTCTAAGCCTCCTGTTTTTCTAAACTTCAGTGCAGCCAACAGCACATTTGTTTCACTTCAAATTCTTGCACAACAAACACAAAAAGGAAGCCCAGTTCTTGCACTCAAGAGAATAAAAGATTGGGTATAAAAGGTCACTGGCTGAGGACTGCTACTCTGTAGATTAATGTTCAGGTTCGCTGTGCCTGTGCATTGCCATTTCTACAGAATTAGACCACTCACTTTGGGGGCTTGCTGCTGCTCCTCCCAAGCATGCATGGCCACATTGTGTGCATGTTGCAGCATACACTATATTGCTGGAGACAGTACTGCAATTACCCACCATCCTTGGCAGGGGACAGTCCAGCAAGGACAGGGGAGAGGAACAAGGAGGAACAGGTAACTTAAATGTGCTGAGGATCCCTGTGGGAGCTGGGGAGAGGAGAGCAAGCTGTGACTCTGTGTACATCTGCTTCGTCTCCAGAAAGCTTACAACTGAACTGAGCTTTTTGGCCTTCTGTCCTTTAGTGAGCAGCGTGACTTGCAGCTCTGGGATGTATACAGGGTGTGATCTTGGGGTGGGAAGCTCCCTTCTCTTCCCACCCCCCGCCTCTGACATACAGCAGTTGGATTCGCTCCCATTTCACTCAGTGCCTTCCAAACATGAAAAACATTAGAGAACATGGTGGAGTCTGACCAGGGTGCTGGTGCCCTTCAGAGTCAGGGGAACTCTGGAGGTCAAGACGAAAGCACTAGGAGACCACAGTCTCCAGCTTACTCTGTTAATTCATCTTTTATCATTTCAGTTTACCAGCTGGCACGGTAGGCACTGTGACTTTGTTCCCACAACATTTTGTATGACAATGAGTGCAGCTTTGGACAAGATGAGTGGGAAATCACTTTAGGAGTCAGTGACAAACTATCTTATTCAAAATCTTCTCTTGTTCAAGACTTAGAAACATTCTTCCTGCAAATCTGTTTGAAGACCTAGCTAAAGAGCAAAGAATGATGATAATTAGACCTCTGACAATTGTGATGTGTTGAGGAACAGACCTGTTGTATTAGTCTTGAATGCAGTTTTCCTAGACCATCATTTTGCTCTGGTTTTTAATCATCTTGCCTGAAGGTTTGTGTCAGTTGTACCTTGTCACTTAGCCCTTTGTCTCTTGACCTGCTGAAATGAAACACAGAACACTAGTAACACATTAAACAAACGAAAGGGTGAAATATTAGGCATTGCTGAAGATTTAATGGGGAAAACTTTCATTAAATGTGATTCAACACACTCAAAACTATATTAAACACTTTCTGTACTACAAATGATGACAAACTTCAGTATTCTTTATGAAAAAATCAGCCTCTTTCTTCTTCCTTTATCCAGAAATGGATAGAACAATATAGATTTCCGTTGAGAAAGTGTATTGCTTCAGAAGCTGGACTTTTTTTCCAACCAGAAAAATGAAAAAAACATGCATGTATAACAAGGAAAGAGTAACCAGGAAGGCTGCACCATATGAAGGTTATTTTCAGTTCACCTTTGTGTTATTCCTAATTGATTAGTTACTTTTCAGGACTTCAAAACTTTTAAATGGCATTTGTCCTCTGAGTGTCTCACAACTATTAGACTAGGGCTTACAAACTTAGTGATGAGATTTTCAAAGCTTCAGGAAAAATGTGAATGTTTAATTCTTATTTTGGTTACTTTAAGCTCTGCTGTTATTAAAAGACCTATCCTAAGTGTTTAAAGCCAGACACTTGTGCTATGTTAAATTCCATTATAATTGTGATTGCAATGCTAAGCTTATTGATCTGTACTTTTCTTTTAATGTTTAAGGTGTTTATTTAGAAAGGAAAAGATGGATTTGAGTCTGTAACTGAGGTTCCCCATGTGAATGTTTTGTTCTTATTTCTAATAAGTCATACACACGCAAGAAAGGCAGGTCACAAAGACAGCTCTCACCCTTTGAGCCTGCCAGACTTAGGAGCTGCAAACATTGCAGGGAGTGGAATAATCACGTGGACCTTACTTCTACTGGCAGCACCCAACAGAATGAGACCACTATGATGGACAGCTAAAAGACATTTGTGTTACAGACCTTTTGGACTTCATAGATTTAATGGCTTGGAAATGAGGTTTGGCAAAAAACAGCACTGCACAATATATCAGTAATGAGCTGCTGCAAACTCGGTTACCTGAAGCTTCCATTTACTTTTTAAGAGTAGTCCTGATTAAAGTGCTTAATTGTACCCTAGCTTTGATATTTAAGGGTTAACAATTAAATAAGCCTTGTTTAACTGAGAAACAGCTTCTGAACAAATTACAGATGAAGAACAAATGATATGTTTATGCCTGTCATATGTTTGAGTGAGCAAATTGCAATGAATCCATTACTAATGAGAGACCGTCTTTTAAAAAACTTAATCTTTAGCTTGGTTTGCTCTTGGGTGTTTCTTGTCAGTTTTGCTGCTTTTTTGTCTAGAATGAGCTTCCTTTTATTCCTTTTAGCCCCACCCCAGACTTGTTTCAGTATCTGGGACACTAAAATCATAATATCACTTAGACATCTGGGAGATCACCTGATCTAAACTTAAACAAACTAAACATTATGAGATGCACTGTGTACTTAGTATCTTCAACCGCGTGTAAGGACTTGTAAATTTTTATGGAAGTATGTAATGCCCATTTCTGACTTTAAGAAATTTCTGACTTTAAGAAATTAAAAGGACAAACCAGTTCACCAGCATGCTGAATTTTTTAAATGGAAACCCTTAAGGAACAGGGATGGTGAATTCATATTAGTCTGACATTATCATTCCATATGGCTGAACCAGCAAGAAGTATTCCAGGTTCCTTTAATTCCCACACTGGTATTATCTTTAAAGAAGAACATCCTGTGGTGAAGTGTTGCACTTTGTTCTGCCTGATATAAATAACTGTATTAGGTTAATATGATTAAGGCTAATAAGGCTCTGAACTTCATCCAAAACATTGTCATTAAAGCACATTTACCACTGATGAATTAATTAGTAAAATACAAATCACCTTTTAAGCAGGATGTGTGCCAGGGTTAGTCCAAAAATGCCAACATCCAAGCATTTTCTCTGTGGTGGCTTCAGCTAATAAATCTGAGAAGAGGATAGAAGGACAAGTATGCTGCTAATGTATACTCTGGCACGGATCCTCAGAACCCAGAGAGCAAAATTTAGCACAGAGGGAAAAGGGCAGGGTGGGTATTTACCAGCATCTTTAGCTCAGGAAACTATCTCTTCCAGCTGTTTCTACCTGTTTCCACACTCTTTTCACTTATATTTAGGAACAAAGAAGAGAGGAATGTTCCACAAGATTTTGTGAATCACAGAATATAGTTCTGGATGTATTTGAGGGGACTATAGATTTTATGACTGATTTTCTCATGAGGTATATGTGGATAGTTCCCAAGCAACTTACAAGAAAACCTTAAGAACTGTAATTAGAACCCTGGAAAGGGGATTAGCTTCACTTCTCTGATATATAAAGAGGTTCCAATTCCTTTCTAATTTATGTAACTTCAACTAAAACTGAGGGATCAATCAAATTCAGGGTGACATGAAGCAAAATGTTTACTTAGTCAGGCTTCTCCTGACACCACTGCATCTCTATGACATAAGCTGTTCTACAGCATTCAGCCATTTTTTATCAAGACTGTAGTCCTTTTTGAGCTAAGGCATCTGTTCTTGACTACACTACACCTCTGGGCAAATTGTTCTAACAACTGACAACAGTGTTTTCTTGTTACTTATCCCTATTATTTCTCTTCTGTGAATTCAGCCCAAACCCCCACAGTTTGTGTCTCACTGCAAGAGCACTGAGCTCATTTCAGCAGGGATAGAGGAGTCTGTGTATGTCATGTACTAACTCCCATAAGGGCTGCAAAAATTTGAGCTGTTTACATATCACCACTTTTTAATACAGTTACCTGATGATGACTGTTAATGATTTTATGGCCTTTTTAAAAACTCCCCTCTACTTGATTGGCCTGAGAAGCAAGTTTGTTATAGGATATGTCATCCTGATTTTGTGTAGACTTCATGTGAAGTTACGTGGAGTTCACTCAGAGACTGGTTTGATAATCTTTTGGTGCTCCCCAGAAGAATATGGTTTCTTGAGGAAACTGGGAAGTGGACAAGTTTCAGCCTCAACAAAGTGTTCATTTTCTCACAAAGAAATAACCTAGTGGAGTTTATTATGGACTAACCTCAGAAAATCTCCGCAAGTCAACTTTAAAAACTCCCTGCTAAAAATGTATCAGTTTCCATTTAATTATTTAGCCAAGCTGTTATATTGACATGTAAAACCATTAATCCATCAGTACTAATCCAGGTATTGACATCTGTACTCTTCTGACTGCTAAATGTTTGCTCTTATTTAATATATTAAGCACATATAGTGGTATGGTAGAATGGCTGAAAAAGAAAAGCTTTATTATAATACTGCAGTGCTTTCCACACTGTTGCATTAAGCAGCAAAGACCTGATTCTGTTCTTGCTTTGCTCAACTTAAGAGAGCAGACACATCACCAACATACATGGCATTATGTTGGTGCATGGCACAGACAGAAGGTCAGATCTGGATGTGCAGTGGCATGTCATGCCACTGAGTTGGTGAATTGAGTGCTCACTATGGACACTATAATTATATTTCTACTATGCGCAGATAGTAGAAATTGCCTTTAAGGAGAAAAGGGACGTTGGCCAAAATTATCGTGCTGTCACTGGTCCATTTAGAAAGAGTGGAGGTTAGTTCTTTGGTACCCAAGCAGCCATAAGAGCTAAGCAGAAAGGATCATAGAGTATGCACTTAATTTACTGTCTAACTGATCCGCAGAGATGGGAAGGTACATCATCATCAGTCAGAAAGCAGTACATCTTTGCAACACCTTATACATAATTAATTTACACCGTAGAGCAGAACATGTACCAGTTACTCTTGCCAGGTGAATGCAGATCCTAGAATGAACTCTTTGGTTTGACTTTGGTCAGGGATCCACAACCTCCTTCAGCTCATGAGCAACAGAATTGTTATCATTGAACTTACTTAGGGACTATAAAGGCCAAAACTCCTTGAATATTTGAAATCTACTGCCATTATATTTTCACACAAAGAATTACACAATCAAGAGCCCCTTTAAAACATACTTGCAAGTGTAAATCATAGTTTTGCATGTAATTACATATGTGCTTAGTAATATGTAAATGCAGATCCAGTAATTACATATGCAAACATACAGAGCTGTGATCAACACTGAGAGATGTCTAGAATGTGTCTCACACTAAACTGCTGGGACAAGGAATTCTGAACTGGGCTGATGATGTTCTTCCAGTTACATGTATCATCATTACCTGAAGAATCTTATGTACAGGGGATGTTTACCTGTGATATCTGGCTCCTATTCCACTTCCTGCTAGAAAGTTACTGTTCTTTGCAGCGTTAGTAACACATTTATTTCCAGTTCAACTCTCTTTTTTATGCTTTCTTTTTTATTTCTGCTAAGTTATATGTGTTTGCTTTATTTTTAATTGTTTTTTTTTCTTTTTTGAAACTATTCTTCGGAGGAAAACTAAGCCCAGAGTTTCTGGACCTGAAGGTTTGTATTTAGACTTCTGTAATCAGATTTATGGTACATAAACAAATAGCTCAATCATCAAAGTTGTTGAGAACCCATAATTATCATCAAATTCAGTATGTATATAGTTTCCACAAATCAAGAGCTGCACAGGCTGGTTTTGAAAATATGCAGACCAGAGATTCCCTGTTTTTAAAACCATGATCTTCTGTGACTTGTTTGTGAAATGAGTGGCAAGCTTAGAACAGAGGAAATCCTAGCTTCCAGACCTACGGCTGATCCATTCACTGCTACAGAAAGTTACAAATGCACAGGTAATTCCTTCATTAAAATTCTGTCTTGGTTTAACAGGAAATTCATTCGTTTGCTAGAGCATTAGGTAGCTGTACACCTAGCCCATGGACCAAACCTTTTTTGATGGCACTAGAAATTACAACAAACCCAAAATCAATCTTACAGATTGGTTCCCTGCTACATAACTCTTGTAAACTCCTAAACAAATAATTTATCATCCCTGAAATGTTCAAAATATATAATTTGCTAATTTGCAGGAAGCTTTCTTTGTATGTCAGTGCTAAACAAAGGTGAAAGAAAGGAAACTATTAATGAGGACAGCTACTGAACACCTACCCATTGTGTAAACTTCTAGGAAATGTAACTGCTTATTTAATATTTTATCAAAATAAGCAAAATTTTTTTGCTGGGGACAGACACTAAATTGCTACAGTAGATCACCCAGACGGGATTATTCTTTCTTCAGGTATGCTGTGGTCTTGCTTTTTGCTTGCCTGCCTGTTTTTGCTCTAGGAAATATGAAGTTCAGAAGGGTTTCCTTATTATTACATTTTTTTTGTAACTGTTACATTATGTTAGCCTTGTCCCCCCCGTCCTCCCCAGAACCATCCACACGTTGCCATTTGGTAAAGCTGTGGTTGATCAATTCTCTGTAAGGAGACCTTTCAGATTTTTTTTTTATTCAAAGGGTTGCGGGGTGAGGCATGGGAGCAAAGTCAGAAAAGGTAAGACTCTAACTTCCACTGCTGGTAGATATGGCAAGCTTAAAGCCTACAGAAAATACTGCCTGAGACAATTATGTGAAGCGTGAGAAGTAAAAGATACTCATTTCACACTGGGAAATGCTTTGAAAAGAGTATTTTCCTTACAGTGTAAATTAAGGAGATAGTATCCATCAACAATAGGTCTCTTGCTAATGAAAAAGATTATGTATCTAGATTTCAAGGTTTATTTTGTCACTGTTTTGACAGTCTGTGATATCTGTAAATGCTTTTCTAATATTCCTGTGTATTGAGTAAAGCTGACATTAACTAGCTTTTGGCTTCTGAGCTTGCTCTCAGCTTAATTAATGTATTTAGGCAGTCAGGAACTACAGTTACATGAAAATAACAGTATAGCCAGTGGAACATCTATTTATTGTTTCTTATGTATAAATAGACATACTTGGGAATGGACATGGCCAATGAAAAATACCAAGCAAAAATTTTCTGTGTTTAGGGTAAAATAAACAGAAATAATACATATGTATTTACAAATTTGAACAAGTTATTGGAAGAAATGTGACAGTGATGGATGTTATAAGAAAGAGGGTTGGTTGGGTTTTGTTATTTCATCTTGATTAGCTATTTCATTACTGTAATGCTTTTCCAGCTTGTAGCTAATTAGCTATGGCTGGTCAGAAGATACCAGAAAAATGCTTTATACAGTGTCGCCTTATCATCAGAGCTAGCATAGGACCAAAATTTGCCAAAAGGCTCCTGGAATCAGCCTGCAAAGGCTGATAAACTTCCATAGAAAGGGATTATGTATCAGATACAGTGCAAAATGACAAAATGAAATTGCCATACAGGGTGCACAGTACAGCAATACGGGAAAGGAATTGGAGCTTGTGCATGATGATGACACACTGGTTTATGCGGATGTTTATTACTAAAAGGGTTGTCAGAGCCTCTCACCAACAGGAGGAAAGAAACAGAGCAGAGAGACCACACACAGACCAAGCTGGCATAGGGAATATGGTTGTTTTTCAAGCCTTTCCCCACATCCACTTTAGATTATTCATACTTCCATTTAATCTGTTGTTTGCTGCCTTATATTTGTGAATAATTCACTTTAATAAAGAGCTATTCAATGTCTAAAAATAAGACAAATTGAGCAATCCTACACTGAGGGACAACACTAGGGGAGAATTTTCAGAAAAGGGGTATGGAGTGAAGGTAGTTTTTTAATAAATGGGTCTCAAAATTAAGATATAAAGGCTTAAGTAATTTCACATCACAGGCTTAATCTGCTATGTGATAAATTTTTGCATCAAAATATGTACCTTGAAAGGCATGAGAACTTGATGCATATATGCATGGGTCTGGGTGCCTGACATATATGTGAAGTGCATCTCTTAATATAAATAAATTGGGAAAAGACATTATATAAATAAAAATGAGCAAGGAAACATTTCTGCTTTGCTGCAATGAAATAAAATTACCATGAAAAAATTATTCTGATTCTTAAAAAAGATTTGGACCAAACTGATTCTATTAAGTGAGGTGAAGGGGAAAGATTTTATTGTCCTCAAAATAGAAGGGATTATTCACTAACTTATTTATTTCCTTCCTCTCTGTCTTTCTTCTTTATTTACATTTTCTGGGGCTAAATGACACAGTGCTGAGTAGTGAAAGCATAAGATTTGGTCATAACGTTTTTGCTGCCTCAGCTGATTCCATTAATCTTTGTGAAGCTGCACAGGTGACTGTGAGGGTGTGCCTTCCAGTCACCCGGCTCACTAGGCTTGCACAGGAGAGACAGCGTGGAGCATAGCACCCTGGCTGCTCACAGTCTCAAAGTCAGCCGCTTTCTGAGACTTCCATGTCATAACCTGTGTACCAAAGCAGCTGAAGAAGTTGAGAGGGATGCAAACAGATGAAAAAGACTAAGCTGTCCAAGGTGAGCAGGGATGTTGGTGCCTCTCTTTCTCCTAGCTGCGTAACTTAAGACTCCTGTTGCAAAGAAGCCTGATTTCCACAGGAAGGGTATGTCTCAGAGCAGCCAAGAGTTTTGGGTCTGTCTGCTGTCCAACGAGTATTTGCTCATGGTACTATAGTGTTTCCCAGGTTTTATGACCCCTCCCAGTGGTGTAACTTCAGTTGTGGTATAAGGCTGTGAGCGTCATTTACACAAATCAAGTTTGAAGCCACCCAGGGAACCTTCACATGATCTCCTGCCAACATGCTTCATGTCTGTACTGGGAGGGGACCCCCTGTGAATGAGAAAACAGCTCTGGATGTTAGCTTCTGTGTTGAGACTGTTGGGTGCTAAAAATAAAAAGGTTTTGCGTTGGAGGTCAGTGGTTCCTCTGCTCTGCTGTCACATGTCCAAAAGGTTTTAGTGAAAACTGTAAGAAAGAAGATTTAGAGACTCACAACAAGTATTTAAGCAATTACATAAGACTGGAGGAAATGTATTTTTTATAGGTACAAAGAAAATAAACTTGAGCTCATATCTCCAACCATATTTCAATAGCAGTTGGCACTTAAATTTTGCTGTTGATCAGAGTTTCTCCATAACTGATGCTAACAGGCAAGATGATTTGGTAATCTTAGGTGAGGAAAATGTGCCACAGCATAATGGGAAATTTTTTTAACATGTAAATAACAGTCAGTTTTATTTTCTTGCAGTCTAACAAATATTTTGATAAATGCTTTTGAAAGCAAATGCTTTTCAATAAATATAAAAATAATATTTAAAATGAAACCTCTGCATTCTCCTGATTGCATACAAAATTTTCTGAAACAGAGACTGAACAAGTACAGTTTCACGATCACAAACATGTAGATATGATACATATGATTGATGTGATATGACGGTATGTCACAGGAACTGATGATCAGTCATTCAGCTTCTTCACTTGGCAAGATTAACGGCTTGTTATAGGGCAGAGAGAAGGTATTTTACACCAGTTTTGCCCCCTAGGAAAAGGCCACAATTTCAGATACTGGGGTAGTATTTCTGCTTGGATGGTGATCTAGAACACCTTTAAAATAGGATTGTGAAATTGTGTATGGATGCACAGAAAACACAGATAGATGCACATTTGCTGGGCTTAATGAGAAAATATGAAAAAAACTCTGTCCACTAGTTCAACAATGAAGTTTATATTTCTTGTTTTCCCCTGGGTAAGAAAGTAATGCAAGTATTCTAAAAATTCTGTTTCATTAAAATCTAATGACTTTATGGTGAAAAATGGACAAGGGCTTGCAGTTTCCTTAAGTCTGCAGAGTTTAACCACTCCTTTGGGTTCCTGAAGATGTCCTACCCCCTCAAATTCCTGATGAGCTCATCAGATCTTTATCCTGTTACTAAAGTTTAGACCATCACATTAGGGAACACAACATTAACTTACTTATGCTAATTACGTCCTTAAGTGCCCATGAACTTCCCTTAGGCAGGGGAAAGGTCTCTGCTATACAGTGAGCAGAGACTATCATTAGTCCTTAAGTTATTGCATACAGCCCACCAGCCTCATTTTCACAGAGGTTAGGAAATGGCAGTACTTTGTTGCTGTTAACTGATCTGTGCTGATGCTACCCTGCAGGCTCACCCGGCTGCCCTGACATCCCTGCCCATCTGCTCCCCACTTCTCAGTCAGGGTTCCCCACCTGCCGTGGATGGGGAGATGCCAGCCCCAGCTGGTGTGAAGAAGTACAGGGGAGTACCTGGCTCCATGAGCTGCAATGCAGAGAGGAGTGTTAATTCTGGCCCTTCCTTCCTGCAGAGGACCAGTTCATCTTCAGAGACATAAGCCCAGAGTAACTTGTCCTAACTCATCATCCATATTCCTGTTAGCTGCTTATAGCTTTTTAGGAATACTCAGGTGGTAGGAGGAGTAGGTACGGGAACATAGGTGAAGGTGGGGATGTACTTAGTTAGCAGGAGCTGTGGCTTTGTGGGAGGAAAGCATGTCACGGGGAGAATCATTTCTGTTTCCTGCTCTTTGAGACGAAGGGAAAGGCAGAGACAAGACAATGACCAGCAGAACTGAATTGGGGGCAGTTGAAAGGGATTACAAAATACCCAGCTAGGTCACAGATGCAGTCCTAAGGTGCATGTTTTAGTGACACACCTCCGGCAGGTTACCCCATTTTCAAAAATGGTGCCTGCCTCTGTGATCTGCATCCTAGATGGGCAAAAGGGACCAACCGCATTGAACAGACAACTTCAGTGTAAAACTTTAGCTCTACAGAACTTGTTAGCTTCATCCATGCTTCTTTGTTTTAGGAAGACTTTATTCAATTTTTTGGTTCACCTGACTGGTTTGAACTGTTTTTCCTGATGATGATGATGATTGTTTTCCAAAACCAAACACAACATCAGTTTTATTCCCCATCTGTTTCTCATTATTTGTAGGGCCCATTAAAGAGAACATTGCAGCAACTAATGTTAGAGCAGGAGCTGAGATTAGGAAACCTGAGTACTCCTATCAGCAAGTAACTTCAAGCACTTCTTCTGTGCTGTGCCATTGCCAGTTTTCCTCACAGCAATTATATATTACTGTGTGATTACAACAAACCTCTTCTGTGGAAAAAGAAGACAGAAAGCAGTTTCTGAAAATCTACAGTTTCACCATCAGAATTAGGAAAATATGTCTGCCTACAAGTGAAAAGATGGCTCATATATCACAACAGTGAGCTGACCATATTTTTCACCTCTCCTTTTCTACTCTTTACACTAGCAGTATAAATTCACGATCATTAACACACAGGTGCTCAGTGTTCCCAGAAGTCAAGCAACAAGGGAGTTGTCTTTATTTCATTCCAGGATTTTAACTTTCTGATTTAATGTAGTAAGTTCAGTCATTTCTTGAGCACAAAGGACTCCTATGGCTGTTTCCTGAGAAACCACTTGGATGGGAATGGGGCAGCATTTTCTGCTGTCTTCCTGCCAAGTCTCCAGCTTCAAAGAATTAGCTTTTAGGATTTCCCATAAAAAAGCTGAAGGAGAGAAAAAATAAAGATTACCACAACAATTACAGCAGAAAATAATCTTCCTGCACCAACAGCTATGAAACTTCCTGATTTTACTTTGCAACCTTAGCCTTAGTAGTCAGAGCTAGGAATTAACCCCTACACTGCTTGAGTGCTGTTACCATTTATTATTCATTTTGCTGTTCTGCCTGGAAGCCCAGCCAGTGACTGAACTTCTTTTGTACTGAACATTGCATAAGTGTGAAGTATAAAGACAGCCCCTGACCTCAAGAGCTTGATAGATACAGAGTCTGTATGATGCTCCTTTTTCTGCTTCTGTTGAGATCTGCTCCTTTCATTGTCACATCTGTGCTCTATCTAATAGTTAAATAGTAATTAATAATCAAATAAGGGAAAACTTCTGAGGCTCTCTCGTGTCTTCTTTAATTCTGCACTAAACCAGTTAATTCATAGTTAAATCTCTTCTGTACTCACACCATTGCAGCCATGGTACCCTGTCATGCACTTACACACAAGCCTGCAAGAAGAGAGGGTGTTCATCTGCTCCCATAGCACCTCTATAGGATAGACAAGAAAAAAATACAAACCTTGCATCCCAAGGTCTCTGGACCCTTTTACATTGTTTCATTTCTGCATTGACTCCTGATCTTGCTGTGCATGCTGAAGAGCATATACTCCTTGGATATTTACATTGTAAAAGCAGCAAAGTCTTATTTAATTTGTGAGAGGAGTAAAGGCTTTAATAAAAAAGTCTTTGAAATTGCTTATGACAGCTTATCATGAACATCATTGTTATACTGTCAGAGAAAATACAGTAGCTTTAGTTCCAACATAAAAGTATCAGAGCTGGACAAATTCTGATCTAAATTACATGGTATAGATCCAGTGCAGTTCTTCAGCCTACCTGATTTATTGTAGCACAACTGAGCTCAAAGTAGGTCTTAGTATTTAATCTCCAGATTAATATTTTGTTCCTATTTAGAAATATTGCCAAAATGATCTAAGATATTAATAGAAAGAGACCAGTGCAACACAAAAGTAGGTTGTTTTCCAAATCTCCTTCCCAGAAATCTGCTAGACTGACTGCAGATTATTGAAGCAACATAATGAAATAGTAACGGCTTCAGATGCCTTAGATGAAATCTGCAGTACAAATATACATTGAAAGATTTGAGTCAGAAGTGTAACAGGTCCTTACAGAAGTTTCTGAAGAAAACTCCCCATGTCTGTGTGAATCTGTATAAACCTGTTACATTTGCAGTCATTCCAGACAGGGAATCACAGGAACTGTTCTTGTGGTGACATTCCTGGGCTGAATGGTGTGCTGGGATGGATGAGGGAATCATGTGCAGAACCATAGCCCATATGGTACACTGGGATTTGGTTTTCTCTGTTCCACTAAACACTACATTTTCCTGTTCCATTTCCAAAAGCAGAGGGGTGGCCATAAAATGCAACTACTGTGTATACAAAAGCACGCCAAGATTACATTGAGGGAGAACTCAGTGCTGTACAGTCAAGGATCCAAAGTTCAGAAGTACCAGCTGTCTGTCTTTCACCTGTGTGGTCACTATGATAAATTTGTTAATTGTATGATCTCACAGTGCTTTCCACTTGATTTGTCTTGTTCGTGAATAATTAGTACTCAGCTGATGAATGGCTCTTCCATATTCTCCTCTCTTTTGTTCCATGGCTGGCCCCAGGCCATTATTGGATGCTTGCAGTGCAAAAGCCTTGCTCTGTTCTTAGGGTTGCTTACTTCTTCATGGGCTTTTCTGAGGTGCTCATCAAAATCTAGTGCCAGAGACAAAGAAATTTTTTTGTTTCAGCCTCAGAAGTTTTTGTCCTACCCTGCCAAATGCTGAGCTGCTTGACTAGGTCCCCTGAATAACATGTGGCATGAGGCAAGCATTGAAAGAGGCAATCTACAAGGGCAAATACAGAGAAATGCATCTGCCCCATGAACAAGGAGGTACCTAAGTTTAACCAAAGGGGAGGAAAGGAAACCCTGCTTCTCTGTGGGGCTTATAATGCTCTAGTCAATAGAGGCAAGCCATGCATCCCTACCCTCAGACTCCACATCTTCCAGGGCTTGTGATACCTCCCTCTCACTATGGGGAAAGGAGCAGCGTTCACTCCTTTCTTTTGGAGTGTGGCCAGTAAAAGAAGAGAAAAAAGAAGTGCTGCTCCTAACCCTTTATCGGGAGCATTAGGAGTAGAAGAGGAACATGCACAGTCTGTTTCTTCTCTTCCCAGGGGAACAAAGGTATTATCCCAGAAGGTTTACAAGTTTTCTCTGTGTTGGCAGAGGGACATTCTCTTCCTTCCCGCTATGGGAAATTAATTCAACATGTCTGAGCACAGGAGGTAAAAAAACAAATTTTCATAATGGAAGATGTTGAGAATATTGCTAATAAGCCTGAGTAGCTCTTCTGCTGATACTTTGTATACCTTTTTTTCCTTCTCAGCTCCACCCCACCCCAGCCCCCAGGCCTTAATCTTTCTAGTTTTACTCAAAAACAAGTAGTACTTTACTTCCTCATGTATTAACGATACCAAAATGGTGGCAGCAGGAAAAGCAAAGTCATACCCTGTGTAGAAAACGTTACTGAAAACAACTGGTTATTTGATGGGAGGGAGGGGTGGGGATGGGGTGGTAATTATTATTTTTACTATCTTGTCAATTTTTTTCCTTTGAAAGGACTTATGAGGCCAAATCACTGATGAGTCATTTGTGAACAAAGATGCTTTGCAGTGATGCTCTGAACATGCAATTATGTGCAAAATATACATGCTTCCCCACAGATAGTTAATCTGAGGATCATGGGCTGAGATCACAAATTTCCTTAAAGTTTACATCCAGCTCTTTTCAGCTAGTGATTCCAGTATGCTTTCCCACAGAAAACTGTATTGCAGATTCCCTAGTCACAGAATAATGCTACTAGCAGCAACTCAGACTCCAAACATAATGTAACAAAAGGCAAATAAAGCTGGTCCCAGAAGCACAGTGCCTTATGCTAAGAAAACTTGCAGATGAGTTTATAACTCTTAGGAAAAAGATGAATGAAAAAACCAAAGGCCAACAGTGGTAGCAACTGATACTTTTCCAAGGCAGGAACTTCCAGAATTAATTCCTTCTTTCATCCTCACCCCTTTCTTCCATTCTTCTTGTCACTGATTAATTTGTTATCGTGCCACATTTCCAAATGCGACATCACAGGGCATCATGAAAGATTAAAATATTTCTTTAGATTTAAATCAAAAAGGAGCTACAACAGAAGATAGAATGGGTAAAAGCTCCTGCTATAAGGTTAAAAGTCCATTTAAAAACCTCATTATCAATTGTCCTTTACTGTCCTGCTTCTTTTCATTGTGTGAGTTGTTTGCAGCATGGCAGGCTTCCAAAGCTATTTTTCAGATGCTTTGCAGCAGATGTGATAATTACAAGATGCACCATCATAGGATTTTGCATTTATCTGTTTTTCTTAATTTCATTTTTACTACCTCTCCTTTAAAGACACCATGGATTGAGGCCATAAACTGTCAAATTCTGTATCTTATGAGGTGGCCAATATCATGAAATGCAAAATGATTTAAATTTTCAATCAAATGGACAGAAATGAAAAATTCAGCATAATTCCAATAGAAGCATTTAAAAGCTCCCAAGTGGGATTTCTTTTCTCCTCCTTCTAATCTTTGTCATTCCAGTACTAACACTAAATTAGAGTTTGTAGAAAATTTTTGTGTCCAAAATTAGATCAGGTTAATAAGAAGAGGACTAAAGAAATCCAAGGTTGTTTTCCTTCATCTTTTCCTTGGTGCTTTTAGGAACTTCCTCCCCCTAAAGAATCAGCCTCTGTGGCACGATTAATTCTGGCTGTCAAGAAACAAGAATGCCATGACACTTGCTAATCAGCAGGGAAAAAAGGTGGGAAATAGTCACTCATCTGCTCTGAAAGACGATTTTCTGTATCTAAGGATCTAAATATTAATAAATCAGAACTGGAATTGGCAATTAGAGTAGGCACTGTGTGGACAAAGCAGCAGATGTGGCTATTCTTTTTAGCTAAAAAGGAGTATCTTCAGCACAGGCAGTGTGCTTCACCCCCCCTAGCAATATGACATTGTGAACACACACATGCATATGCGCCTGTGCGCGCACACAGACATACTCATCCCTAAGGAAGCAAACTGATCAAGTGGTGGAGAAAAAGAATACAACCTGCAAAGCACAGGGAGAATTGGAAGGAAGGACATATGGTGATGTTTTGCTGTTCTTGATATTGTCTAGACATGAAAGACAGCTCTGCAGGAGGATTTGCAATGCCCATCAACACGCAAAAGGCAGCTTTCAGCTAAGCAATTCTGATAGCATTCGGTGGCTAACAGGCATGGAGAAGTGTAAGCCACCTGGGGTCACAGGATAATTAAATGCAATCCTGGTTTTCTTTCTTTCACTGTGGGAGGAAAAAAAACCAAACAAAAACACAACAGAAAACAACAACAAAAAAAAACCCAAACAGAAACACTGAGCCTTGACCTCAGAAAAGCAAACAAATTTACAGGTTTTTCTCATGTAATTACTTACTACTTCTGGTTAAGTTTTTATACACAAGCACAGGAGCTTTCACAGCAGTTTCATCTCATAGGATAATAAAAGACCCAATGGTGAAAGTTAAGGAGATGAAGCAGGCAGAGGAGAAATCATATTCCCACCTGAACTGTTGAAACCACTTGCTCCAGTGTTGTGAAACATTCAGATGTTAAAAAGGCACCAGGTATTTGTTGGGCCAAAGGTGATGTTTATGCCGCTCAGCGTACTGGGACAACACACAGTGAACCAGGCTACCCTGCATTCATGAGAACTGTGAAAGCTTCTGGGCACCATAGGCTGCAAAGCTTTGGGTAAGGGTGTTTAATGAGCTGCACCCAAGTAAAAGCCAACATACATTTTGTTTTGTTTAACTGTGGCATAGCTTGGGTGGGAAACAGATTTCAACACAGAAAAGCAAGAGCACTTGGATTTGCAACCATCCCCCCTCCCCCCCAACATGATTTTTTTTCTTTTATATTCTTTATTCTTGCATAAGAGTTTTAATTTTGGAACAAATGATTTTTATTTGGGTATAATTTTGTATATATAACTACTACTCATTCAGGCTGATTCCGTTAGCTATGCTTTACTAACACAGAGATTTCAAGGTTATGAAACGCACAGCTCATGGAAAGACTCCCTTTTTTTTTTTTTTTTTTTTTTTAAGCTAGGTAGTAATACCTAATAGGACTAATAATAATAACTTTCAGCACTTAATATAATATTACCACTGAAAACACCTAACAAGCACTGCCTATAAGGTGGGAGCAAGTCTTACTATATCCATTTTATGGACTAAGAAGTTGAGACAAGAAACTGAGATTTTAGTATTTTACCTCTAGTTTAAAACATTAGTTACTGAAAATCTTTTCTCTTGCTTATCTCTGTTATTTCCACTGAGCCAGCTCCATCACAACCTCTGTTAGTGAGATTTTCAAACTAGCAAACCAGCATTCCTATATCCTACCCAAGTTTTTGCTGCATCTTTTCTGGTTTCAGATGCTATTAAAATAGGTCTTTCTCATTCGAAGGGGGGTGTTGAGGTGGTGGCGGGTGGTGGGGGTGAGGAATCTACATCAAAATGAAAAACAAAAAACCAAACCTTCCTAAAACGTTCCCACTTCCAGCTCTCTTAAGATATTTACAGTTAGCTTTCCCTTTCTTTAACCTAATGTGTCCACCAGTTTCCAGCAGCAAAGAAGCCTTCATTTCTGCATCTCCTTTGGCCTAGAAAGGGTTTCTGACTATTACTGATGTTGCTCTGCAAATTATTGAGCCTGAGGGCCCACTCATAAATTATGTGCTGTCCTCTGCAAAAATGCTTACTAAAAAGACAGTTGTTAGGAGGAACTGCACTGCACAATTTAGCTAGTGCTTAGCAGGAGTACCTCTTTTACTTGAGTTTAGGAGCAGTTTAATTTAACATAGCTTGAGGTCCATGGTGTTTCTCACTGAACTCACAGCAGGCACACGTGAGGCAACATGCCCTTTACATGCTTGCATTTTAAAGAGGCTTAAGTTCAAAACAGATGAAAAACTGTTTTCATCTTTCTGTGTTAGTACCTCTGCATTCCTTCTTTTTACTTTTCATCCTGAAACTGTAGTACTGGATTTTGGAAGTATTAAGGGGATTATGTTAGTATGACATCTATTTGACCATGTAAAACTATTTTTCTGTAAGTTTCTGCCTTGAATCAAAATCCACAGTACTTGCTGCAAAGATTTCTAGTGATTTCAGGGGCTTTTTTCAGACATTCCCTAGCAAATGTGAGAATATTTTGCTGTGTATGTGGAGGCTAGCTTGACTATCATCAAGTTGTTCTAGAGCTCAGTAATGCTGTATTATTCAAGCTATATTTTATTTTATGTAATACCAATATTAATGATACTTACCTCCATTTGAATAAAAATAATTAAATGCAGGTTAATTATGTGCCAAGACATGTAATGTCATGGAAAAAGGGGATGCTTTTCTAAGTATAAGAAACAGAGACATTTCAGCACCTCATCAGCTTAGGGCATGCCTTTTTTTTTCTCCCCAGTTTCCCTCCTGTAAGACTGTAGTGTAGTACTGTACTTTGTGAAATGACATGAGTGTGAAGTAATATGCCACAAATCATTGGCATGCAATAGCAAATTAGACTGTGAAACGTTACGATGTACTCCACTATAACAGATAACACATTTTATAATAATTTGTTTATTTTATTGTTCAAGTGAATATTTGCCTCTGGCTCAGAGAGTAACTCTTCAGCCGGTCATATCATTTGGCAGTCTCAGACGAAGACAGCCTTCTTGGCAAGTGGGACATAGTCCACCACTCACAGATTGTAAACAGTTCTGCTCGCTGCATGCCCCATGCAGTCCAGCCTGAAGTCCCCACTGCAGTGAAGCCCAAGGCACAGGCTGTGGAGACCCATACAGCTGTGCGGAGAGTCGAAGCCATCGTTCAAGCCCCAGTGAACAGGGCGAAAACGGAGACATTAAGAAACTTGGTTTTGCATCTTTGCAGCAGTGCTTGCTGTTAAGTGCTGGTCATGAGGAGGGCAGCATGCTGTTGTGTATGTTCGACAACACCACTGTGGAGTGTTTTACTGACCTATCTACTTTTCTAATTAAAGAAAATCACTAAGAATTTTTATTTCCTCTGCAACTCTCTAGAAGTCATTTGCCACTTCAACAAAGTAAATTAGGAGGACTATTTCATTTTCTATTGGTTTCTCTGCCTGCAGCACAGAACCATGCCTTTTATATCAGGATGTCAGTGAGTGACAGCAAGTATGTAGTATCTAACAGTATTAATGCCTCTCTATTCAACATAGGCAAATAGCTCAAGGAGAAAGGGGGTTTTTTTCTGTATTTTGTGCCAGTATTTTTCTAGACAGAAGTCTATGGATCATTCACTTTATGGTGTTTGAAACACTCAACAATTAACAAGAGTCCACAAATGTAGAAAGAGCAACACAAAATACACCCAACAGCCATTAGCTATTTAAGTCCTAATTAGACACAACTTTTTTCCTTCTGCCTCCTTTCCTTTTGTAACCACAGAAATTAGGAGATCAATTTAAATGAAAAATATTTTTAATTGGTCTTAAACTGGCTGAAAATTCAGATTGTTTAGGTGTGTGCATGGGAATCCCTCGTGATTCCTGAGCCTTTCTTCTTCCTTCCCTCACATGCTGGAAATGTCTGACAATAAGAATTTACTGAGAAGCTGTCCAAAAAGATGCAAAAAGGGAAAGAAGGCATTGTGAAAACAAGTCCAACAGCATATTATTGAACTTCAATGAAAACGCAGCATGGCATTACAGTGCTATACACAGATGCCCTTACTCTCTAATTAGACAGGAGCTGTCATATCTGCAAGTTCTATGAAATTAATAGTCACTTTGCTTGGGATTAGTCTAATTCTATGTAAATTCCATGCAATCTGTAGTTTGCAGAAGGTGGGTATTATATCTGATACAGGCCACTGTTAACTATATAATCCCCCTAGGTACAATTCTTCCAACATCTTGCGCTACGACAGCTGGGAATAACTTACTATGTGAGTCATCCTATTGAGATCCATGTAAAAACTATTCATGAGTAACGCAACAATAGGCCTTCAGATTAAACATAAGACACTCTGGTTCAATTACACAAATAATTAAACAATGAGAAAGTGATAAGACCAACATCCATCACTTAGACTCGCACAACCACACACATACAGTTAATTGTATCATGAACAGTATGACCTCATGATATTACAAAGATTACATTTTTGTTAACCAGAAGCAAAATTGTGACCACGTCTCCCATTAATTTTAAGACACGTGTTTTAACATGATTACATTTGCAGGAGCTCAGTTTCCCCAGTAAGGCCAGCGTGCTCAGAAAAGCCAGACATCAAAATGAAAGCTGAATTTTCCAAAAACATTCAGTACTTAGCGCTGCCCCTGCATGGTATCTGTGGCCATGTTTTCAAAAGAGCTCAGTATTTAACATGATGAGAAAAACATCTGTGAATGCTGAGAAAATCCTGACCATGAGGTAACATTTTCAGAAGTGCCTAAGACATGATTTCAGAAGTTAAAACATGATCTCAGATACACAAACAGGTTGTTGTGAATAAGCAAATCAAGACATACCAGCATAATAAATTGCCTGCATGTGCACTGCTAGATCTTTCTTGCCTAGGCTAGCTCAGGGTGCTATAATTCAATATTGACCTAGAGAGCATTTAGGATAACACAAGCACCTCCATTCATTGGCTAATAAAACCTGCATATAAAAATCACAAGGTATCTTCAAACACACATAAGCATCCAGCTTCTAAAGAAAGCAGGAATGTGGATGTTTCTGAAAACACAAACAGGCCCCTTATCAGCAGCCTTTTTAGAAGTTTAAAGCAATTTTAAAATGTGGCTTTAAAGCACTTTTGACCCATAGTAGGTATGTTTGCTTAAATCTTCCACAAGCATGTATTTCATAGACAAGGGTGAGTAATTTAAAAAATTTAATTCACTAATATTGTGTCTTTTCAGGTGTTATCTACAGGAATTGTTTTCAAAAGCAGGCAAAGGTATTTCTTGATGTATTTCTTGATCTTCATGAATATTTTTTTTAATCTAGAGCTCACTACAAATATTCAGAAATGAAGATGTGTCGTTTAATTAGTTAAATTACATGATACTGTTTCTTTTTGCCTGAATGGGTGACTTGGATAACTAAGCGACAACAGGAAGATTCTTGAATTGTAATCCGAGTATAAAATAAGTTATTTGGAATTACAGATGCAATTAGAAACTTGCTGCAAGTTTCTATGTGTGTGCATGTATTCCAGTAATGGGCCCATGCATGCACACGCACATGCCTTCAGGACCAGCTTTTTGGCTGGTGAAATGAGAGGATCTCTGTTAAGAGCTAAGAATATGGCCAGTATGTTTTACATCCACTTTTCAGAGCTATATATAGATCAAGTCAGCTTGTATTTGCATCTTCCTTAAAGCTCTCTAAGGAATGCATTGCAGGTTGTCATGACCGCTGGACACTGTGAAGCACAGCAAGTAGATCCACATCTCTGTGGCAGTCTTTCCAGTAAAGTAACAAACTAATAATTAAAGTTACTCCCAGGTATCTTAGCCCTAGCTCTTAGCCCAAATCTAGCCAGCTTCTAGGGCTGAGGACTGCTTTGGGGTACACACAATCAATTTATTTTTTGAGTATACTATGTGCAGCATCCACACCATGATACACCTCACTGCCTCTTGATGACTTCCTAATTACATAAAAGAGATTGATGCAGCTGCAGTCCCTACACCTGATTCTGATTTTGCTTACACTCAAGTAGGAACCTCTAAGAATACATCAGAGTTTCAGAAGTTTAATTGGGTGTAAATAAAGATTGCAATCTCTTCTTCGAAAACTTAATAGAGATCCAGATTGGCCTGTGCTCTACCAGGGCATTAGTCAGTTTGAAAATGATAATGCAGCTTTAGTTAGCTGCATTTCTTCATTCGGTTTTTCTTTCCCTTGATGGAGGCAGCACACTATTGCAGGTCACACGAGGCTGAGTCACTGGTTTTCTTACCGTGTTTATGAATCAACTGCTCTGCATCTGGGGGGTGCCGCTTCACCTTTCAGTGCTTACTCATCTGCAAAATATATATATATATATTAATATCCATCTCCCTAGAGAAGTCCCATATGACAGTCTTCTCAAACTCTGAGACCTATAAGAAACAGCAAAGAAGAATCCAGCATCATTGCTGTTGCTGGAGCATGTTTGAATGTATATATTGAAAAGTTATCAGATTGGCATGCTGATAAAATTTGTGGCACAAAATGTTTCAATTAAGCTGCTTGAAATGTTGACAAAATAGTGCATCCTTACTTTACCTGCAAAACAATCTCCAGTGTAAATTACAGTTCTGTATTTGGTATCTGGTAATACATGTGTCTTGGTAGGAGAAACTTTGAAACAGTGATTCATACTGGATGAACATTTTGACAAGAGCTACCATGCACTTCTGTATTTGGTGAGCTGAAGGTCTTATGTGTTGAGTTCTTATTGCTGGAAAGCTTACTCGATGGAAACAAAACCACTTTCCCTCAACCAAAAAGCAGACACCACAGTTTGTCAAATGAGTAAAATTTCTGAAGGCAGAGGTCTTTTGCTTGTGAGAGTAATATAAGCATGTCAAGCAGTATGGGGAGATCTAATTTCAGCCCTAGATCGTTTTCAAAATTCAGCCATGGGAGGAATTTGCACCTGCAATTTAAATACAAGAGTAAATCAGAAAAATTGCTCCTCTGTGTGTGTAACTGCAGGAACAATTAAAATAATTGAGAAAGAGGTGTACAGAGAGCTGTTCATAACTCAGTTCTTCATCCCTCAAAGCCCTTTGAAAGGCCTTAGCAGGACTTTCTGAAAATGATGACATATTTTTCCTTAAGGTATACCAAACTATGCTGCCTAGCATTCAACCTGTAATGTGAAGGCAGGTTTGAGTGTCAATCTTCTGAAACAGAAATACTCTACCTGTGCAATATGTGGTAATGCATGTGACATTTGATGAATGTCAGTCTTTTCTGACAGCAAGAGCTCAAACCCCTGGGAGAAGTCCTCTCTGGCAAGAATCATTTAGCTGTAACCAGAGGGATGAACTCTGTGAGACAGAGAGAAATAGCTCAGGGCAAGTCCAGACTTATTTGATGGCAAAATTGTTACAAAGGTCTCCAAGCCCTGAACAATTTTTTTCCAGCACATCTTCATTTTAGAACTGTGAAGTTACACGATTGCATGTCTCCAAAAGAAGCTGCAAAATAATTAAGTATGGAAACCTTGGTGTGGGTGTCTGATCAGCTACCTCAAGGGATAATGGATTTTAGCAATAACACAGAGGATAAAGTCCTTTCTGGAGGTCTCTTGCCAGGCTCATTCATTCTGTTGGCCTTATTTACCTCTCTGTTGCCCTAGTTTATGCTTCACCGAGTGAAGTTACTCCAACATAAAACTTGAGTTAGGTGTGAATCAGCTCTCTCAATTCCGTAATGCTTTCAACTCAGTTGTGGCTGTTACATCTTGCTGTGGCTGACTCGCTGTTGATTTTGCCCAAACATTTCTTTTTAATTGATTTGAACTAGATATATATATTTTACAGCAATTAAAGAAATAAGAATTGAGTATCTAGCAGTACAACGTAGTCTACAGACCTCTGATAATCAGGATGACAGTTTATGTGGTATATGTCTTTTTCTTTTTTTAATTGTGTATGTAAATTAATAGCCTCTGCAGATCTGCTTTTACTGTGATGGTATAAGGCACTGTAATGATCTAATAATTCTCATGCTGCAGGGCAGTCAGGTATAGCTGCTGAAAATTTTTTTAACTAAAATTATATGGACAGGACCTGAGAGTTATTGATGCTGAGCACCCACAACTCCCACTGAAATCCATAGAAGCTAAGGGTGCTTATCACTTCTGAAAGTAGGCGAGTAATGTATTCACAACAGGCTTTGTATATACAAGCCATCCTGTGAGCGGCAGCACTAATTAGGCCTGATTTCAGGAAGACTGTGTTTGTACTTGCCTGCCCTGCAATAACTCCCAGTCCTTCCACCACGGCCCTGTCTCACCTCTGCAACCTCAGCTCCCCACGCTCTGTTTCTAGAGCCCCTTCAGCCTACACTTCCTCCTCTTCCTCCACGTATCCCCTGCCCCGTTCCCTCCTTAATATTTCCTGCTTCTTCCACACCTCCCCTCAGGCACCATACACCTACCTCTTGCCTCCTTTCCAGTTCCCTTCTACACCAAGTGAAAAAAAGCCTGATTCATTATTCCCTGATGGGCCTGAGGTTGTTTGGCCATGTTGGCTGGCCAGCTGGCAGGCAAAACAGAGTAGGTAATTGTTTAATTCACACTGAAACCCTCCCCTCATTGGGAGTACTAATTTAGCTCTCTTTTCCCTGTCTAGCTGCCAATTTTCATGAAACCTGGAGGAACATAATATATCTAAGGCTGATACCTCTCTGTTAAATTTAGTTGAAATAAGCCAACAGAATCAGAAGTTATTTGAGGGCAGGACAGAAAAACAAATGGGCTAGTAGTACTGTTATGCAAGTCTTATTTCCTTAGGAAGCCAGGCTCATAAAACATGCAGGCAGCTCTTCATTGTATTTTTCTTCTCATGACCTTTCCTGTCTGCTTGCATCCCAGTTCTGCAACGTCATCCATATTAGAAGACCAGCGTGGCCATTCAGTATCCCAGTTAGGCCTGTGTGGCTGCATGCAGCCTCACCCATGGACTGTAGACCACAAAATTCTTCATTTTCAAGCTCTTTGGACAAGCACCTTTTCATGACAGTGACAGTGTATGATCCCCCTTGGCACTGTTAACAACTTAGACACCAGATACCTCATGCAGTAAAAACTTCCATCATCTTCTTCCACAACACTGCACAAATTACTGGGAATCTAACCCATTGACAACAACTTTACAGTTTGTTCAGTCTCTTGGTGTTATTTCTTTATGGCATGCTTACAGGATGTGTGGGGTTTTTTGTTTTTCTTCTTAGATAGCAAGCTAAACATTTTTGTTGCTTTCTTCTGTTAGAAATACTTGATCTTAATTTTCTTCTTCCCGGGAGCCTTTGGAGGTATCCATAGAGATGTGGCATACAGATGTAAACTGAGCCATGACTTTTCCTCCTCATATGGGAGCTATGGATGTGAGATGCTGATTCTCAGAATCACCAGAGCAGTGTTAAAGCCTGTGAGAGAAGGCTGGCCAGTTGTAAACATGGATGTGCATGTTTGCCTAGGGCAACTGTACTACTATGCTTGGCATAGCAGTGCTATTTTTTTTCATGAGTGGTAAAATAGAGTTCATTGGTGGTCCTGTAGATCTTTTCCACAAAAGGGAAGACATTTTTCCTACTGTAGACAAATTCCATATTGAGCAATTTGTGGAAAATTAATACAATATGGTGTTCCTCACTTCTTGCCTACAGAGGTTGGAAGTTTCTTTTAGCCTTATCCAAAACCACTGGAGTGAACTGGGTTTAGACCAGCCCTTCCACAGGCTAATGCATGTTGCCTGTGAGACCAGCTCTAATTCAGCACAAAACACACAGTGACTTCATCAGCATATCCTAAACATGGCACAAGTGTATAGCAAGAAGTTTTTTCTGATCACAGCCCCACATCACACTTGAAAGTGATCCCAGTTGTACCACCACTAAGGAGACATTGTTCTGAACAGACTTGCTGATCCATGGTGGCCATGATCCAGTCCCTTTCACTACACCTAAGGGCACTGGGACATCACAACACCAGCCTCCAAAGCCAAACAGCTCATACTAACTCCCAGTGATGCAAAGTTTATGGTACAGAAGAGGCACTGGAGCACAATTAAGAGGGACGTTATGCTATCAGGGCACCATGGCTTTCCTGCAGCCCTCACCTGACTTCCCAGCTTTGAGCCTGTTGGCCTGAGGACAGAGAGGGAAAGAGCAGAAATAATTCTGCTACAAGTTCAAGGAGCTGCCAGTATCACCTTTGGTGCCTTGTCTGTCCAGATGCATCCAGAACCCATCAGGAATAACTGGGGACTTGGGTCACATTTCCCCCAGCCCATGCCCTGAGGCACCCAACAGTTAGTTTACCAAGTTTCCTCAGTGGTATAGGCCAACTGCATTTTGCTGGCGCACAGATAGAAAGCAAATCACTTCGCTGGACAGATCCTCAGTTTGACCAGATTTAACAGAGCCCTTATTCCTCTGAGGGAATGGAGACAAGCCAGACTGGATGGACTTTGCCTTTCCCTGAACTGTGGACTTGAGAGGCACTCAAGCAGGGATGGCGCCTGGGAAAGTCATCACCACCTCTTGCCCACTCCACGGCCCCTGATTTTGAAAAGAGGGCTTAGCAGCCTGCTGCTTGGTTTCATCCAGCAGCAGTAGCCCAGGCCTGCCCTTGCTAAATGCCACCCAGAGAGAGGAGGAGAATGCCTGGTGGGGAAGGAGGCATGTTCAGCTGTAGGGAGCAGTTGTACAGGCACCAAGGCCATTGCCGCTTCAGTGTGGCAGTGTCTGTCCACAGAGGGTCCCCCAGGGTGTCCCATCTGTACCACCAGCACAGTCTGCCCACGGCCAGCACCAGCCTTGTGGTAGCCCATTTCATGGAGCCAGGTCCTATTGCCTTTGACCACAGAACCAGGGCAGCAATTAAAAGGTGTTAGTATAAGAGCAGCTCCTACAAACGCAGGTATGCCTTTCCCTAGTTGCTGAGGAGTGCACCAGCTTCTAGTCTGACCCATGTCTCCTGTTTCTGACCATCCTGTTCAGCCACATTCCTCTTTGGAGCATACCAAAGCCTTTGGCAGGTATGGATGAGTATCTGCTGAGCATGGCAAGGGACCTGAAGTGCTCTGCTCCTTGCATTTCTGCTTGTTTCTTTTTCCTTCACCAGGTGTCGGTCAAGTGGTCCTTGTTGCCTGACTTTGCATGAGTCTGTCAGTGCTGAACGTGGAAATGACCAAGCAGCACCTCATTTCACACAGTCAGCAAAGAAGTCTGAGTTGTTCTGTAGGGAAACAGCTCTTCCAGAGACCAGTTGAAAGCACTGTTAAATCATGCCTTGGAATGATATGCCTCTCACTTGAGAGAAGGTAAGGCTGGGTCTAACTGTGGGCTCCAGGAGAACTTATAAGCTATAACCTCCAAATGCTTATTCCAAGTGTACATTGTCTCAGTCCCCCAAAACCTCTGATTGTGCTTTTACAGAAAAGAAATCCAGGCCTAAAGCTTAGATGGGAGTCACAGCAAACACAACCGATCAATAAACTCAAAGATGAGAGGTACTCTGCAGAGAGTGTAAAGCCAAGCCAAGATTATCTTCCTTGAATTGCCTAAACTAATGTGAACCCCACAGTCTGGGACAGATCCTGCAAAAGACTTCTGACAACTTGTATCCATGAAGATCTGGTCCTGTGTAAGTGCATCTTTTTTGTGGTTTTGTTTCCATGTAATTTGAATGAAAAAGGTCTTATATGCTGCAGTTACCTCTTCTGTGCTGATAGTAAGAAGCAGATCTATACAACTGTCCTGAGAAAGTGGGATGGTACAGAAAACTTTGCTGGGATTCTGCTCTGTATGCAGGCATCCTGTCTCCTGAACAGCTCTGGGTATTACAAGCAACAGTTAAAGGAACCATGAAAAATGCTGTAGTTAATACAGAATTAGGTTACTAACCTACAGTTGATTCTGTTTCATCCCAGCTATTACTTGAGAAACTTTACACATTAAAATGAAATAGTATTGTTCCACTTACATGTTTGCACATTGTATTATAACTGAATTGTACAGAAGCTTTTTGTAATTATCTGAATGATGCTGGAGCCCATTTCCTTTCTCATAGGTGAGTGCACTAATGGGAGAGGAACGTGCAATCTACTTCCCAGAGCTTCTCTTCTTAACCAGTACCAGGTGACATTTGTAACTGAGCACAAGGAGAAACTTTAAGGAAGGAGGTTGGCTGCCCAGCTGTGGCAGCTCCTCAGGACGGAGGGACTCTTAGGGTCCCTGAGTATGCAGCAAACACCAGACAGTTGTGTATTCTGAATATTTATAAATTACTTTTATGAATGACAGTGAAGATGGTGCTTTGCCATATTGCTGTTTCTTGCCTTTGCCTGCCCACTCCCCAGATCTGTCTGTAATTAGCTGGATTGCCCTGCAATGAAGGGATAATTTTGGGACCTTCAAACACGAGGTATGGTCTTCTTCTCCTCTGCCTGGGAGGGTGAAGGCCTGATGATGATTTTTGTGTGTTGGGATGGAGGCCCTTCATACGTGGATGTTGGCTCTGGTGCACTCTGTATCACATTCCAACCTCGTTTTTTTCTACAGCTTCTCCCCATTGTAATTCCTTTTGATATAGATGATTGTCTCATGACTGCAAACTAAATGCCCCAGGGCTAGGCCTCAAGCTCAAAAGATTTTATTGCAATAGTTGTACCTTGACTAAAATAGTTCACCTACTAATTCCCCAGCATGGAGATCATTTACATGTTCTTTAATGTGCACAATAATAATTCAAAAGCATCCCTCCCATTAGCCTAGCCACAACCAAAGTATACCGAATCTATAAAGAAAGATAGCATAAACTGCTATCTTTGGAAAAAAAAAAAAAATCCTTAGGAGAGATTTAATGAATAAATTCTGCAGCTGAACAGAAATAACAATCCAGTAGATAGAGACCAGAAGAAGGAAAAATTAGCAGTCCGTTTAACTGATAGTAACACAAACAATAAATCCTGTGTGGGACTGGAGAGCTTTCACTGTGTGATATAAAAATGCATCTTATTCTTTCTGCTTATACTTGGTCCTTGGTAAGACCACTTGCCTGTCCTTTCCCCTAGCCTTCTAAGAATCTCACAAAATGGGCCATTTTTGACTCACTTCTACTAACTCTTTTTGTTTCTTGAAGAAGAGACAGCTCTGTCTGTTCTAGTGTCTTTTCAATATGTAACAAGCAGAGGGCCTAGAAAGTATACATTATGCAATGAGTTAACCATTTATAATATTTAGAAAGTTACTTCCCTTCCCAGTTCTATAAACAAATACGAAAAGCTGTTAAGCCAGAAAGAAATCAAATCCTACTACTGAAAACAGCAATGAAAAAATGCCAGTGGTAAACTTGAATTTTGACTCTCGGCTGCTATAACCATCAGTGGGTGAAGACTGAGTCTTTTGTATTGAAAAGAACCAGTTAAGATTTTGTTTTTCTTAACCTTTCCAGTGCAAAAATATAAAGAATATTGTTCTTTGAAGCAACCCTGCAATTTGGTCCTTCGGTGTGATTTTTAAATATAGCTATGTGAAATGCTAGGCTTTTGACTTGCAGAAGTTGGTGGATTTTTTGTTTTTTCATGTTTGTGGGAGTTGCAGAGGAATTCCCAAATCTCATAGCTAAGCTTTGGTAAAGCAACCACTCTGGCTAGCTTTGGCGTCAGAATTATGAAACAAAAGCTGGGGTCAGATTTACCCCAAACCTGCAGTTTCTCTGGGTTTCCTCTCTGCTGAGCCCTCTTTGCTAAATGCAGAACTCTAAGCGGACCAAAGGGTTCTTGCAGCCCTGGGGAGCTCTTGGCCAGTAGACAGGGGAGCTCAGACTCCTCCTTCCATCTCCCAGCCAAAGTGTCAGGATTGGATGCAGATGCACTGCACAGTCTTCCAAGTGCCTGCACTAGCTTAAGAGTCAGCGAGACAAAATTAAAAGTCAGCACAATGCAGACCTGAAGTAAGGTCACTCTTTACTCCTGGGGGCTGGTATGATGACCACCAGAGAGAAGGAAAAAAGGGGTGAAGTCAGGCTATGCTTGCTGAACAAATAGCTCCTCCCTGCAGGGAAGCAGTCTGAAAGATGGCTCAGCCACAAGCTCTTCAGCAAATTCCAGTTCCGTAATACCAGGAAACTTATATACGATCAAAGCACTCTTCAAACACTGGGCCAAATTCTGATCTCAGTTTTACAGCACAAGTTCAGAGCAAGTTTTTAAGCCAGTAGAGTTGCTGCTGTTTAACATCAGTATCAATTTGGCCAGATGCAATTTGGCTCAGCTTGCTGAAATTGTGGCAAAATATGTAAATGAGGTATGGTTCTAGTCTCTTAGCTCTCCTTTTCAGGGGTTTGCAATTTCCCTTTTGGCTCCTGCTCCCCATTTAATTATGCCAGGCTCTAAAATACATTCTCATTGGCAAGCCAAGACTTTGAGTAATTGCAACGAATGGAGGATTTCTTGTTCCGACACACACATTAGCTAATTTTCCTTGGGTTCTGATACTAACTATCAAATTCCACCACCCCCGTGTCTCTGGGCTGGGTGGTTTGGTTTTTTTTTTTCCCTTGTTTTCCAATTGCAAAGCAGACATCTGGCAGCTCTCTGGTGGCAATAACTGATACACTCGCTCTGCTCTCTGCGCTTTACCCACTTCTCTGTGGGAGGTAGGAAAAGAGACAAAGAAGCCATGGGTTTAGATTCAAGCCCTTATTTTTGTCCTATGTAATTCCACACGGGGATGTTTTCCTCTTCCTACCGCCCTCAGGCTTGTGCTTTCTATTATCACTGAAAGAACCAACTACCAAGAAAGGCTTCCCCTGCCTTTAAAACCAGGCAAGGCCTTTCTGGTTTCTCATTTCGCAGACAGAATTTGTTTCTTCTGAGCCTCAGATGAGCTCTTTTCTTGCAGACCCAGAGGAGAGGGGCACCTGAGCTGGGGCACAGGGTGCTTGATTCAGAGCTGCCACCTGGCCTGCCTGGTGCTTGCTGCTCTGGAGATCACAGCAATCGGAGGAGCAATGTGGACAGCACCTGCCATGCTGTTTTTCTGTGGGAAGAGTCCCCAAGGGGAATATTGACATGTGGGAAGGGGAGGGGAGAATGGAAGTAGCGTGTGCAACTTTATTTTATAATTTACCCTGTTTGTCCCATGAGTTCTTGAAGGAGAATATAACAGAGCCCTCCATGACCTCAAGCTTTCACCTTAATATTTAATCATGATTTAGATTACTGTGATGTTAATTAAGACTGAGCAAATATATACTACACATAAACGATTTCACTCTAAATCAACAGCTACATTTTTTTCCCAGTAATGATCGTCATTAGCCTGGAATGTTTCTCATGCCCATAATTTTTTAATAGATTGAAATTATTTTTATTGTAAAATAATCCCCACATGCCCCTGTGTAATTTTGAATATTAATTCATTTCTGTTCCCATATCTGTGACAATCCTGCCTGAAGCCTTATAGGCTCATATGAGAAGATCCGATTTTGTTCTTATGCAAACTATGGAGTCTTCTATTCTTTTGATACAAATGCATTTCAGCTTCCACAGATGCCAACACAAATTAATTGTCAAGATATTTCACATGGTCTGTGGAAGAGCCTAACTTCATGTGACACTTCGTCTGTTGTCCACAGCAGAATACATGCCTGATAGTCTTGAAATGATTTTGATAGTTGGTTCTAACCATGCAGGCTTGTACACATAGTCAATAGATACCTCTATAATGTTTTCATCCTACATCCTACCATATTTACTCTACTGCCTTTACTCCAGCTCAGTTACATTGCAAGAAACCTTTCCCTGATATTTAAGAGAAATTAAAAGTATTGAATGTAGCTATTAAGCAGACTTACGTATCTGCAAGAATAGCAGCTATGCTGTGCCAGTCTCAGATAACATTTTCAAGTCATTTTCTGAGTAATACTAATAATTCAGTCTCAAATCTGCATTTTTCAATTTCCAAACAAGCCATCATACTGTTTGGATTTGACATATTAACAAGTACTATAAAGCTTTAGTACCTGAGACTGTCCGAATTTATAAATATGGAAAAGAACATAGAAGAATTAGTGTTTTAAAAATAGGCTCAACTGACTGAAAAATCTGGCTAGAAATTTCTGCACTGTGTACTGAGAATGCACGGTAGTAGTGAGCTCAGTATGTTGAAGATGTGCCATTACTTTTTACCCCATATTAGTTTGAGACTGTCAGCAACTTTAATGTACTTTATTAAAGGATCCTCCTACAATATGTAGAACAGGCTTGGTGAGTAGACACATGAAAAAAACTTCAAACCCTGCATCCCACAGTTTTGGCTTCACTGCAAGTGGTAGTAATAGTCTACACTATTTCCTTTAAGTTGATCACAGGGCAGGACAATAAGAGCTTGAGAAGGCTTTTAAAGAGAAAACTGAATGTGAAGCAGGTAGAAATGGTGTAAAAGCAATTATTTCATGGAAGTGGTAGGGGTTTTTTTTCCTAAGCATATTTCTGGTTCAGTTTAAGAAAGGCTCATGTAGCACTTAGGCCAGCTAGAGGGACTTTCAGGTTCTGCAAGAGCAGAATTGGTCTGATAACAGCCTAAGGGCAGGTTGCTACCAGCACAGTTTGTTTATTCAAATCACTGGTCCATTAGGACCATTCTCTGTTTAAGAGACAATTAGTGCTTCGACAGCTGCTAATTTTTCCTGCTCCCTGCTTCGAATTGCTGTAAGGCGGCCCTTCCTCAATGTGTTGCTTGCAAATGGATTACCATGGATTACCACTTCTGTCTGCAAAGAGTGGGCAAATTTACACTCAGCCTGTCTGTCTAATGGGTCTCTCCCAGAACACAGGTGGAGTTTAGCCAAAGCTATCGTCACAGACAGATGGTGTACACATAGTAGTGATCTGTGAGATGGACTATTGTACTGCTTTACTTTATGGCTTTCTGTGTTACGCTGCCTAAACTCAAGTGTGCAAAGTGCTGCTGTCAGTCTTAACTCAGAGTGAGCAGTCTCAGCACGTCACACTAATCTTGAGGGAATGGCGCTGGCTCATTTTCAGAGTTTCAATTGATTTTAAATTTGCTTGGATGATTTATACAGTTAGGGAACAAATCGGGGGGAAAAATATTTGTCTCTCCCTGCAAGCCTCGGCACCACATGAGAGATCTACACCTTTACCAAAACTAGAGGTTGGAGTCGTACAATTCCCATGCTATAACTGCTGTGCATCCCAGACCCAGAGTTTAAATTTGATTACCATCAGGAAGAAAAGGTCAGTAAACTCATTTTAAAGGCAACTTCTATTCCAGTTATTTTCCTCCAGTATCTCTTTTTAAATGGAGCAGCTCTGTCACGTGGAACTTCTGTCCCCTTCAGCTTTTTAAAAAGTGATCCACTTCAGGTTATAGATTCAGTCTCTCTTGTTTCTTGCTTGTACAGAAGTTAATCATGCTTTTAGTATTGGCTAGGTAAGAAAAAAAAGAAAGAAGAGACTCAGTAAAAGGGGTTTAAGCATTTATATTTTACCTTACATTTGGGACAGGCTAAGTGCATGTATATGATCAGTAACTGTGGCTCTGCTGATGTGCACTAACTTGTTGAGCTGCAGTAACTTTAACGTCTGTCTGAGCCCTGAGGGTTTGTCTACACACAAAAGTTGTAGTGTTTAACCATACCATTAAAGTGCAGCATTGCCCACAAGGACAAAAGCTTCATATAGAAGTATGTAAATCCATGGAACTTAGTCTTGTAACAGATAGCAGTAAGCTAAAGGTACATGAAGTACCTTTATACCTTACCATAACATTATCTAATAATAATAACAGCAGATCACCACTCTGCAATTAACCAGTGTAAATACTGTGCAGAAACCAGGCTTGAAATAATACAGCACCCTCACTATTGTTAAAATTGTAACTGAACACGTATTTCAAATCCTTCCAGTTCTGCAGTGTGTGCCATTCAGCAGGGAAAAAAATATTTCACCCAAATTACACACAGGAAAAGTGTGTGGTGTGAGCGGGAAACACAGAAATAATAAAATGTCACAAGAGTCTTCTATGAGAGAGATTAAAACTTTCTGTTCAAGCAAGACACGGTGTATCAAAATTCAGGAACTAAAGAGCAGGAAGGAATCTGAACCAAGGGTCAACTGAACTGCTAAGCTTTTTACATGACATGTTCGTTTGGTAATTCATGACAATTAGGTGACTTTAAGAAGGTGGAAAGTAAGACAGTAACATGATAGTCAGCAAACAAGTTTTGCTGGAATTCTTGTAGGAGCTTGATTTGAGACTTGAGACCCATCTATAATGTATTCACTGTATTACAAAGGAGCAAGAAAACATGAGCCTTGCAGCTATATTGGATAGACAGAGCTAAAATCTAATATGGAATACACATTAAATGCTGCATATATGCACAGAATGAGGTCTGTGAGGAAATTCGTCAGGGACAGCATGAGTCCTGGAATGGACAATAGACTAAAGACTATTTCTTTTTACACAACTTAGAAGTATTGCCAATACATGTCATAACATCATCTGCTGTGTGAAACAAGTCGGCAAAATGTGTAGGGCACACTCTTTTTGTCCTCTGAGAAAAATGTGAGGTCTAAACTTAGTGCAGAAGAGGTTCCTGCAAGGGCTGGGTTGTCACTGTCAAATGCAAAATGACAGCAGCTATTCCAGGACAAATGGCTATCCTCAAGTTATAATGCATGACTTTATGCTGGTGCATTTCCTTTTGACCTCTATGGTGTAATTTTTATGCTAGTCTATTGGGCTTATGAGGCAACGTTTTGGTATCACTCCCCATGTTAGACAGAGTCAGTTCCAGCCAGCTCCAAGACAGACCCACTACTGGCCAAAGCTGAGTCCCTTAGCAATGCTGGTAGTGTCTCTGTGACAATGTGTTTAAGTAAGGGTAAAAAAAGCCATGCAACAACAGCTGTGAGAAAGAAGTGAGAAAACGCAAGAGAAACCGCTCTCAAGTTACCATATTTACCAAATGCAGTCACCAAGGTCAGTGAAGAAGGAGTGGGAGGAGGTGCTTCAGGCACCAGAGCAGGGATTCACCTGCAGCTCCTGAAGGTCATGGTAAAGCAGGTTGTTCCCCTTTGCAGCCCATGGAAGACCACACTGGAGCAGATACCCACCTGCAGCCCATGGAGAGAAGCCCAGGCAGGATCAGGCTTTCTGGCAGGAGCTGTGACCCCACGGGAGGCACAGCTGGAGCAGTCTGCTCCTGAAGGACTGCATCCCATGGAAAGGACGCATGCTGGAGATGTTCTTGAAGAACTGCAGCCTGTGGGAAGGACCAACTCTGGAGCAATTCCTGAAGGGCTGTATCCCATGGCAGGGACTCCACAGAGAAGAGCATGAGGAGGAAGGAGCAGCAGAGACCAAGCAACCCCCATTCCCCATCCCCTTGTGCTGCTTGAGGGAAGGAGGTAGAAGAAGTGGGAGTGAAGCTGTGCCTGGGAAAAAGGGAAAGGTGGGGGAAGTTTTTTTTAGTTTTACTCTTATTTCTCACTATCCTACTCTGTTACAATGAATTGGCAGTAAATTAAACTAATTTCCCCGAGTCGAGCCTGTATCGCCTGTGACAGTAACGGGTAAGTCACCTCGCTGTCCTTATCTCGATCCATAAGGCTTCTGTCATGTTTTGTCCTCCTGTCCAGCTGATGAAGGGAGAGTGATAGAGCAGCTTGGTGGGCACCTGGTGGCAAGCCAAGGTCAGCCCACCACAGAGAGAGTAGTGTTAAAGGACAGATTTTCACATGACTTTATCTTATCTTGCCTTAGACAAGTTGAAAACAACTGAACCACCATCTCAGGCAGTAAAATGCCACTCAGTGTAACAGTGTAACTCTATTCCTTGGTAGACTCTGGCCCCACACAACTAGCTCTGTAAAGAAGAACTTTTCTCTGCCACAGACTTGCTGACCTTTCAGTACTGATCTTTTTCAAAGCACAAGCACCAAAGTGCTGATTTAGTTTTGGCATTCAGTTTCATAATCACAAAACACCTTCTAATTCTTCCTACCAATGTATCCAGCATTACTAGAAGAATGCAGATCACACCCCAAAAACCAGCTAACTCATAAGGCACGGCCAGTGTCAGGACACACTGTGGGAGACGGATCCTGGAGCAGTGGATGCACAAGTGCTTTGTGCTGATTGTGCAGCTGCACGCATGGATTGAATGAACTGAGTGGAGATTTTCCAGAATCAGGTATAACATCCAGAAGTAGTTACTTTCTGGGCATTTCACAAGGATGAAAGCAGCTACAACAGAAAACAGCATCTGATTGTCACACCAGTGTGGAGTAGGCAGTCCCACTTCAGGCCTTTCATTACTTAAAGACAGAAATATTGGGAAGGTTGTTTAATTCCAGGGCTTTACCTCTTAGAGTGATTCTCCTGATATATCTGAAATTAAGAAGGAACTAATATTTGCAATGACAGATCTGCAGAGTTTGAGGCTTCTCTAATTCCATCTTACCTTAAGTATGAAAGACCTTCTGTTAACTAGCTATAGCCTCTAAAGCCCTGCCTAGCACTGCAAAGGCAGCCTGCCATTTCCTTTTGCCTGTAGCCTGGGACACTGTCACTAGTCAGGATATGGAGTTATCCCTAGCAACTGAAGATTACTTTCCAGTCACCCCTTCTAGTGACCTCTCCCTGCCTTCAATATGCCTTCAGTATTTGCTCTGTAAGAAATGCTGTAGAGAAGGTGTAGGTAATGGATATACTGGACATCATTCTTGCACCATCTAACTGGCAAAGAAGAGAAGGTGCTCTGAGGTTTCTGCAAAATGAGTCCAGCTTCCCCATAAGCTATACCACCACCTGGTGGGAATGAGGTCCTAGATGGCCGACAGTGCATGCTACCCTCACTTCACACATTGAACCAAGTATAATTCATGTTAGAAAAACTGACCGCATGCAAACACATACCCTGCCCCAAACATGCAGTGAAATGCAATAGCATAGTTTCAGATTTCTTGAGGGAGAACACATTTTACCTCACATTTTAAATAACCATACACATAATCACCTAGCACAACTCAGCGGTGCATAGTAGGCACAGTAACTCAGTCTTGTATCTGAACCATGTGTAAAATCAAATATATTTGTTGGTATGGGGCTGTTTAGCCTGGGTAAAAGAGGCTGAGAGAAGACCGCTGAGAGAAGACCTTATCACTCTCTACAGGTGCCTGAAAGGAGGTTGTAAGCATGTGGGTAGGTCTTTTCTGCCAAGTAACATGCCATAGGACAAGAGGAAATGGCCTCAAGTTGTGCCAGGGAATATTTAGGTTGGATGTTAGGAAAACTTCATCACTGAAAGGGTTGTCAAGCATTGGAACAGGCTGCACATGGAGGTGGTGAAGTCACCATCCCTGGAGGTGTTTAAAAGACATGTAGATGTGGCACTTAGGGACATAATTTAGTGGTGGACTTGGCCGTGCTAGATTAACTAGGTTAACAGTTGCACTCAATGATCTCTAAAGGTCATTTCTGACCTAAACAATTCTAGGAGTCTATGCGCAGCTATATATGAACTTTATTTTATTTACTTTTTTACATCTATGTATGTCAACTGAGTTCAGTTCTTGCCAACACAAGTGAAAGAAGAGCCAGCTCCATAGACATGATGAACCTGTAGGCTTTAAAAGTGCAATTTAACCGAACGCTTTGGGTATACACAATCCCTTTGGTAAGATTAGAGACAGTGTTGCTACATTGTGGCTCACAAGATGACTGCTGGCTATTAGCTGTCTCTTTCTTTTTTTACTTTTTTTTCAGTATAACTGCTATGTCACAAAGTTTTAATAAAAAAAATACATTCATGCATTTGCGATGAAAGTCAAACAATGACAACACACCGTCCACATAGCAGAGCAGGATACTTCCACTGTACAATTGCATTTCATTTGAGAACTTTCAGAAAACACAAAATTATACAATATGTAGAATGATAAATCACCAAAAAAAGCCATGTACAACTAAATGTAATAAATGATATGGAACATGCAGGCCCCTGGAGTGGGATCTGGAATTCTGACTTAGATGCTTTCTGCTTCATATGTACCGCTGAGGGAGAGAGAATCTCCTCAGGAGGACCATCTGAGCATCTCGTAAATTGAGCAAGTGATTAGGAAATCAGTGTGCCTGACACTTCACTCAATTCAGATGAAGATGTCAGAGTCAGGGCTGTTGGCTTGTCCTGGTTTCAGCCGGGATGGAGTTAACTTTCTTCTTAGTAGCTAGTACAGTGCTCTGTTTTGGCTCTGATGCGAGAGCAGTGTTGCTGGCACACTGAAGTTTTTAGTTGTTGCTGGGTGATGTTTATACTAAGTCAAGGACTTTTTGGTTTCTTGGGCCCTGCCAGTGGGAGGGCTGGAGGGGCACAAGAGACTGGGAAGGGACACAGGACAGCCAACCTGAACCAGCCAAAGAGGTATTCCATACTGTGGGACATTATGCTTGGTATATAAACTTGGAGGTTTGGCTTGGGGGGGATCGTTGCTTGGGGACTGGCTGGGCATCGGTCAGCAGGTGGTGAGCAGTTGTACTGTGCATCACGTGTTTTCCTTTTCCCTTTTCCTTTGGATTTCATCCTTTTCCCCACCTTTTCATTAAAACTGTTGTTACTATTGTTGTTGTTCTTACCTTTTTTATTCTTTTAAAATTATTAAATTGTTCTTATCTCAACCCTCAAGTTTTCCATTACTTTCTGATTTGCCTCCCCACCTCTCCAGGTGCAGGGGAGTAAGCGAGTGGCTGCATGGTTACCAGCTGGGGTTAAACCATGACACGGCTGCACACTTCAGCTCAGAAGCTGGCTTTAGTGAGTAGGTGAAAGTATACTTGCATTTTTCTGAAAGGTGAAACAAATAAAGAGGGATGGACAATCTCTGCCCCTCCCTGTAACTTCTTGTTTTCTCTACAGAAACTTTCTCACCACAGCACCACAGTTTTGTTCCAGTGCTGAGTACCTCAGCTGTCACAGAGATAACATGGCACTGTGCAGAGACAGTGACCCTGTGCTTTCACCAAGCACAGCCTCCGCTGTTGTAGCCTCCTTTCTCACAACTAGAAGACTGGAGGAAGATCAGCATTTTGCCTTCTTGCTTTGGATGCGCAGGAGTGGGAAATGACATGCAAGCTTTCCCAGGCTGTGATGAGGACTGAACCAAAGCCTCCCATGAGCCGGCTGACTGGTTTTGTTATCCAATGAGCAGTGGTTGCTCCCTTCTTTCCTGCGACAAACAAATTGATTTGGATGAGAATCTGATCCTGCCAATAAGCAGCCATATATACTTGGAGGAGAGCAACTGAGTGGAGCCCTGTGTCAGAGCAAACAAAAATAAGGAGCTAGCTGCACAGAGAGCTGCACAAGGATCTCTGAAGCAGAGCTCTGGGCAAACCAGGGACTCTGAAGTCAAAAAAGAAAGGGCACAGGGTTAAGCAGCGATTGGAAGAGGGTGTATATGGACCTCAATTTTACACTTCCATGCCACAGTTCCACCCGGGTTGTAGTTTAGCTATCAAAGCCTTTCATTGGGTATAGTTCATGCTTTCATCTTGATACAAATAACTGAATCTTCAAATTAGGATGAACTAATTTCACTGATTTTTCAAGATGTTTGATGTGTTTCCAGATGTTTTATCTTTTAAAAGTAAGAATTAAAAAAGTTAACATGAGAATATGATGTGTTTATATTAGATTTAGATTTTATATACATACTCGGACCTACTAGGAACTCTAGGAAGAAAGTAACCTTTGATGTCTTGGTGAAGTTGTAGCCATTGTCTTTCCGAAATGTTAAGATATTCATCAATGGACATTCACTGAAGAAAGTGTCTATGTCAAAATAGGCATTATATATGAAATACATAGGGAAATATTATATATGAAATATATATGGAAATATACAGGGAAATATTCTCTGCTTCTTTAAAAAAAAAAAGAGAAGGGAACAGAAGAAGTGTTCTGCACTAACAGAATTCTTTAAATTGTCTCCTTGGTTTTATGCAAAATATTTATAATTTTCAGGATCTCAGTATTATAAATTTTGCAGTCTTCAAGAAAATTATTATATACAGAGGAAAATAGAAGCTACATAAATAATTATTAGTAGATTAAAAATAACTTTCCCATGAGTACATCGTTAAAAAAAAGGAACACACCATCACTGGAGCTCTATTTGTTAATATTTCCTGGCCAGGCATACGTCAAATAGCACTTGGAAACAAACTGGCAGAAAACCAAAGCTCCCTGCAACAACATGGTGATTCTTTCTTCATTGTGTTTATATTTTTCCCCACTTAAAGACAAGCATTTGACAAATCCTTGTCAGCTTGATCTTCTGTGGTGGCTTAATATTTTCAAAGATAAACATTTAGTTTACACAGAAGATCCACAACTGCAAACTAGTACTGCAATAGTCAAGCAACTTTTGTCCCTCAGAGGAATTATTGTCTAAAGAACCTCAGATGTTATCAGTGATTTACAACCAGTTTGAATTTCAGGTTTTATTTGCATTCCTATACATTTTCAGAACCTTATCAGAGCCACAGATGTAGAAGCCTGAGCCTTTCTGGTAATTTTGTGCCGCCCCTCTGTGGAGGGGCTTTAGGAGGATTATTAGGGCATTTCACATCATATGTTTATAAGAATTGCCCGAGTGGGTCAGGACTTTCAGCCTGCTACATTTTCTGTAAGAAGAGTCAAAAGCAGCTTCCCAGAGAAGCATCTTCAAAGCAAAGCAAGGATATAGTTAGACTTCCCCTAAATTTTCTCTGGCTTCCCAGAATTTGTGGTTTGTAGGGTTCCCGAGTCAGAGGTGATTTTTCACATCTTAGAAGTCTTCAGGTATTTGTCTTCCAGGAGCTAGTTCAATTTTAATTTGACCCTATGTGAAATGTTAGGTTTCACAGCATCCTGTAGTAAAGAATTTCCACCATGTAATTAGCTACTGTGTGTAAGATTCACCTCCTCTGATTGTCCTGACTTGTTCTCAGGGCATTTGCTAAATCTATAACAAATTTTTGGAGGGCAAAAAACTATAGGACTCACTATAGATTTATACTGGTGAAATTCTAATTCCCTGTCTGCTTTCCTACTTCTTTCCTAATAATTCCCAAGAGTCAGTGTGCTTTTTTGATCACTAAGCTGACATTGTCATGAAACTCTGTTATAAACTCAAGATCTCATTCCTGACTCATTACAGTCAGCTCACAGACCATGTATTTTATATTTTCCCCACGAACTCATGGGGAAAAGGAGAGCCAGACAAGGTCCTGTGTGCATCAGTCTGTATTTATCTCGTTAAATTTCATCTGTCATTTTAATCCCCAGGTATGATGTCCCATAAAGTTCTTCTGCAGTTCTGCACAGGTAGTTCCATCATTACTACCCTCAGCGACTTGGTTTTGTCAGCAAACTTTGTCACCTCTCTATTCACCCTCATCAAATCAAAAAAGTTCCTAGGTTTGTGGCAGTCTATTGTCATGCACATCTGCACACCCATGCAGTAAGGGCAGAGAAGCTACAGAGATATCAGAGCTGTGGAGGAGAACAGCAAAACAGCCACAGGTTTGAATTATTTGCTCATGCATTCATTTGAATCTAGATTGCAGGTTGCTGATGAGGAAAAAATGAGACTAAATCAATCTTTTGGAAAAAGTAATCTTTAAAGCATAGTCCTGTTCATAAAGCAAAATTCCTGCAAGGCACATCAGTTGACTATATTTTAATGGAGTATAGACCTTAAGCCAGCTTAACTAAGTCACACTTAAATCAATTTATAACTTCTCTAGCAGACTTAAGGGAAGAAATATATCACAAACTAGCATGTTTGTTATTACTTTCAGAGCTACTGTAGTAGATTACAGGTGTTGCTACCATGCATACTTGTCGAGGGTACATGAGAAATGTGACACCTCAGCACACTGCATTGTGACCAGAAATAGCAAATGAACCACAGCAGTCTTCAAGCACGCTTTATTGTGACAGGAGGCAGAAATGTTCTCCCAATTCCTCATTCCTTTTTAATTTATTTACATGCTAATTTATTAACAGACAGGCACTGTTCAAAAATACTTTTATATTTATCACAGTCAAGCCCTCCTTCTAGCAGACTTGGGCTAGCTTGTGAGCTGCGTGTCTTGGGTCAATAAATTCTGACACTGCTGGACATATGGAAACCAGGAAGATCCATACCAGATACAGCTGCTGCCTCCCACTAACGCATGGCTCCTTGAGCTTCCCAAAGTCAGCGCATGTGGACAGAATTAGATAAATGACATAGAAGATACATGAGCTAGGAAATTCCCAAGCTAAATAGAAGTAGACTTAAGACAGAAATGGCACTGTAAAAAATGGCTTTGGAAGCAGCAAATAACATGCAGCTTGGAGATAACAGAGCATAGTGATAGCTGTGGAGGGATGTAAGCAGGAGCAGTTGTGGTCCAGGTCAATCAGTTTGGACCATGGCCATTCCTTGCACCACCCCAAAGTTGTGGGACTCCAAGAGGGAAGGTAGAGTAAAAGACTCCAGGGCTGCCTAAACTGTGGAGTAACTGGTACAGGGTAATGTTGGTTTCTGCACATTGATGCAACCCTTTCCTGGCAGCCTGTGGGCCATATACACTCTGCGCTGCCTCTGCATGCCTGCCATACCAGCTGGTTCTGTTTTCATGTTTTCAGATGGCACCTGTAATGTGGCCTGCCAAAGGCTCCTGAAAGATTAATCTGGTCTTCAGCAAGGGAAATAACCTCATATTAATCATTTTCCCCTTTTTTTTCCATCCCCTGCTGTAGTTTTTGCCCTGAAATAACAACATAATTTAAATGCAAATGGGTAAGACAGAAATTAATAAAAATACCTTTCTTCTTTTAGTTCTTTGAATTTCCAAGTTAATGCAAGACAGTGTGACTCAGAAAACAGCCAGTGACTTCTGATCAGCGTGTGTAATGATAATATATGTCCAGTGAAAATTAAGAAGCCATTTCCCGAGACCACCTCACTTTGCTGCTGGCTGGCTGTTTTTAAGTCAAGAGCACAGTTGTGTGCTCGATGCTACCAAATGCAGTTTATCATCTAAGCTATGGCAGTAGACAAAATGTCTTCACTAAAGTATGTTCACGAGCAGATTGTCAAAACCTATTCCTAAACTGCCCTAGCCTGTGTTACCATTATGAATTTTCTGACAGAAAGTTGCAAGTTGTCAGGAGATGCTCAGTGAAGTAAAACTAGAGGGAGCTTCTTTAAACACAGTGGTCTTGGGGGTGGTGAGGAAAGACAGGTAACTATATGAAGCGCCTGAGAGGAATGCTGCCCTTTCTGTCCCCTCCTACAGTACACCCATTGTTGGTAAAGGCTGTCTTCCTTTTGTTGGTGTTCATTGTGGAAAGAAATGCACTAGTTATTTACTGGTGAAAATGAGATGGCAGTAACAAGCAATGGAAGGCAGTGTTGTTTTTCATTTTGCATTGATGCCCCTCTACAGAGGCATGCATTTCTCACATTAATCTTCTCAAAGCCTCTATTGTCCTGGCTTCCTGTTACAAATCAAGCTGGTGATGGCAGCCCCATGAAATCCCATTAGCATACTGAGAGCAGTGTATTACAGTACCAGGCAATAGAATAAATGCAGAACAATAAGTATAATAGGGAATGCATTACCCTAAATGAAACAGCGGCTCTGTACTGAGTGCCAGTTCTATGAAGGTGCCTTCTCCACCACTTGAAAACAAATAAACAGCATTTCGGGGGTTCAGTGTCACTGTCAAGTAAAAACTGCCTAGTTTGAGCCAAGGAAAACAGAGGTGCAGGAGGAGCTGCATGCCCAGGTGCAACCGTCTGTCTCCCTGTTCATGGACTCTGATTTTAATCTCTTTGAAAGACTTAACTTTCAGGTATAAAAAGCTTCCTATTTTTTGATCTACAGATATAAGTGGGCCCTGCAACCAGCTGAACTTATTTTAGAGTCTTATTCTTCACTTTGTGGCATCAATGGCAGCACATGATTATAGCCTTCAGAAAAGAGGTGTCTTTAAAAGCAGCAGGGTTGATTTTTAGTGTTATTTCTTGTGAAGCCTGGACTAGATAAGAAGTTGCCAGTTTGTAGCCTGCTATGGATGAGTAGGGAGACAGCTGGGTCATCAACATATGCTAATACATCAGTAATGTTGACAGTTCTCAGGGGCAAGCCTGTATATGTCCTCCCCTTAGGTGTTCTTCATGGTCATGAAGTAAAAGTACATACAGTAGGCAACTACAAGATGCTTTGGAAAAAAAGGGGAAACCCAACCAAGATAAGGAAAAATCCTGCAGAGAAATTAACATTTACCTTTGCCTTGGACAAAGATTGGAAAAGCCTCTTCAAAAATGTGGATTCTCCCTGACTGTCAAATACTGGTGTGTTCAAAGGTGGGAAAGCATCTATGTTTTTCCAGAATGAAAAGATGATCAAATTCAAAGGCTTTTAAGAAAAACTGTCAATCATTTTAAAACAGCAAACCAGACTAGGTATTGGCATATTGTTTCTGATGACAAATCATTTTCAAGTTTTAAATATAGGTTGTATTCTAAAAGTGGAAACAGTAAGTTTGGATTTTTTCATAAATGCCAGATGCAGAGGTTTTCTGTTAGTAACTTAAGATGATATAATGACATGGAATATAATTTTCTGTCTAAAATAGTTTAATTTCTAAGTGAAGCTGTGGCTTGGCAAGCAGGTCCAAGGGGTCTCTTAAGCCAATGGATCTCCAATGAGCTCTAGACCCTCTATTTGCAGATAAGCTTGCAAGAGTGGAGTAAAATATGAATGAGAACTTCTCGCTGAAGATTTGTATTCGGACAAACATTTGCAAGTTTGGTTTTTCAGCTGAATATAGCCAAAATGCATTTTCACAGAACTCTAGTTAATGTTGTTTGGTGTGTTCTTCTGTCATCCATTTGTAATGCAGAAATACTAAATGGAAAAAAATCCAAACCAAACAACCCAAACCTGGGTAAAAATACAAAATAAAAACCCCAGGCAATGTTGTATGATATCTAAGTGTTTCATCTTTCCACACAATTTAGGCCTGCTTTGGCATGAGAAAAACAAAGTTTTAATGAATTAGGCCAAAGATCAGGGTGGGAGAGGAGCATAAAATATGAACTTCTTCAGAAGCTTAGAAGAATATGTTCCATTCAGGAGTTCAGACTGAGGTTGGATGAAAATTTACAGGTAAGAGGTGAAAATGAGAACTGACATACAGAAAAGCATCTAGTAGTGCTAGTTTCATTTAAGCGAGTCATCTCAGCGAGGAGTTTCTGTTCCTAACTCCAGAATAAATGTTGAAGAATTCTTAAATACAGAAAACTACAGGACAGGAAACCTCAGCATCTTTCCTGATGATAAGCGCTTAATTAAAGGATGAGGAGTGTTAATAATATTTTTCAAAGAAAAGACCAAAGTAGTTCGTCAGATATGAAGGTCCTTCTATGTAGTCCATCATGTGAGAGGAAACACACTGAAAATATCATAGTTAAAGGGCAATTGATTGCATGGCTTTTGAAATTACTACCAGCAATTATGTAATTGTTCTTTCCTTGTAATAATACCACCTATATACATTTCGTTTTCTGAAGACCTATGAAAGAGAAACCACCTCATGTTCACCTATGTGCTTCAGACTAATGCCCTGGAAGATTCTCCTTGAACAACCGTGAAGTTGCTTCATTCCAGGAAGTACATATGCAATGCAAGGTGTGAAATCATTCATTCCTCAGCTATGTGGAAATTCCCCTTGCCACAGTGTGCTCATACTTTCTGAATTGTTAGTTGTGGTCATTGTGAGATGAGTCCTCCAAACATCACTGATGCATGTGAAGAGAGACATGTATTTTTCACACTAATTGCATATTATTCAATAGTAATGGGTAACACAGAGAGCTGGTTCTGAAAGTTCATTTTCAGTTTAAACTGACCTCTGAGGCTAAGTGTTCTGCAGTGTTTAAATGCCTCCCTTTTAAGTATTCAAAATATGCATGTAGCATAAAAATAAAATTCCTAATATGATACACATAAGAATGTAAGAAAAACTGTAATATCACATGTAAGAAAACCATTATCAAATATTTTAGCAATGCACTTTTCTTTTTAAATCCCCATAAGAAAACCTTATTACAACTGTAATCTACTCTGTAATACCTTCTCTAGTGCTAAAAGCAAACTGGATGAAAATAATCTCAGAGGTGTGTCTGAGCATAACTTGCTTTGAGCATGAGCATATTAAGTTTTATGGCAGACTGAGCTCCATTTATAACTAGTCCATAGAAGATCTCCAACAATTAAGCCATTACTGCCCTAAAAATGGATATGTTATTCCAGAACTTCACTTTTTAGTTATTCTCTGTAGTCTTGCTTCTCCCTCAGACCTAAAAACAATATGAAATTATCTATTCTTCTTTGAAAAAAAGAATAAATAAAAGTCTGCAAGTGACGCTGTTGGCAGCAGGCACTGAGGAAATTCTGTGTATTTGCTCAAGTCCCTCCTACTATCCCAGTTGGATTAGGCTCTGCTGTGTAAAGCCCTATTGTATGAAGTGCTTCCTGCCTCACAGACCATAAGCCAGGATCCAGAAAAGCTTTTAGGGATCTAAGATAGGCTTTAACTGCATAAATACAAATTGTAGTCCTCAGAAACATCACTCAGCTGTTGTCTAAATCTGAAAAGTGCTCAAGTTTTCAGCATTACACTGACTTAAGCCTCAGTTTATGGTCATTCCCAAAATGACTGGGAAGCCTTGGCAGTACCACACAGCAATTTCTATCTCGTGCACAAGCCCCACTGAATCCCACAGTCCAGATCTATTGTCTGCCAAGTGGCTCAGTACAATCTGCATTGTGAGAGTGCGTCTTCCAGACAGAGTCCTGCAGAAGGCATGGCCATTGCAAGGCCCCTAATTGTGTCAGATGATGGACAGAGATGGACTACTCCTGCTGCTCATGGAAGACCTATTTCAGTTCTCTTTCATACCTGAGAAGGTCCCAAACTATCTATCTGCCCAGATCCATCCCTCCTCTCCTGTCACCTGCCATGGTAAGAGAGGGACGCCCTTATCAGTTTTTCCCATTGTTGATCCACTTGCTATTGAATATGTCAAAGTAAAGTGGGGACAGGTAGTGAGTGCAAGTGTGCCCATCTGTCATACGAAGACTTCCGTCTCTGCTTACTGACATCAGATATTTTATCAAATGGCCTCTGAATGTAAAATACAACTAAGCAGGAAGAATAAGGCAGACTTCTCTAAATTCCTGCTGGCTCATTTGCAAGGTATGAATAACTTAAAGGAATTTGATTATAGTGACCTATATCCAGAGTGTTCATTCAGTTACATCACTCCAAAACTGCACTGCAGGATGTCTGATTGTTGCCATACGTTGCCTTCCAGCACACCAGACAATGATGCAGACAGTGAGGTATAGCACTTCCAAGCTGCTCCTTCCTGGGATTTTTCTGAGAGGAAGAGAGAAAGAGAAAGAGAGAAGGAAGGAAGGAAGGAAGGAAGCAAGGAAGGAAGGAAGGAAGGAAGGAAGCAAGGAAGGAAGGAAGCAAGGAAGGAAGGAAGGAAGCAAGGAAGGAAGGAAGGAAGAAAGGAAGAAAGGAAGAAAGAAAGGAAGAAAGAAAGGAAGAAAGGAAGAAAGAAAGAAAGAAAGGAAGAAAGGAAGAAAGAAAGGAAGAAAGGAAGAAAGGAAGAAAGAAAGGAAGAAAGAAAGAAAGGAAGAAAGGGAAAAGAAAGAAAGGAAGAAAAGAAAGGAAGGAAAGGAAGAAAGGAGAAAGGAAGAAAGGAAGAAAGAAAGGAAGTAATGATTGGAAGAAAGAAAGAAAGGAAGAAAGAAAGAAAGGAAGAAAGGGAGAAAGAAAGGAAGAAAGAAAGGAAGGAAGGAAGAAAGGGAGAAAGAAAGAAAGGAAGAAAGAAAGGAAGGAAGGAAGAAAGGAAGAAAGGAAGAAAGAAAGAAAGAAATGGAGAGAAAGGAAGGAAGAAAGAAAGAAAGAAGAAGAAGCAAGAGAAAAAGAAGAAAAGGAACAAAAAGAAGAAAAAGAAAGAAAAAGGAAAAAGAAAAGGAAAAGGAAAAATAAGAAAAAGAATAAAAAAGAAAAAGAAAGAGAAAAAGGAAGGAAGAAATAAAGAAAAAAAAGGAAGAAAAAAGGAAGGAAGGGAGGAAGGAAGGAAGGAAGGAAGGAAGGAAGGAAGATCTTTTTTCCATGTTCTGTAACGTTACTCATCTCTAGTTTGTGAAAACATCAATTAGATCTGTTACACCCTCAGAACATTATTGTGACATTGGATAGGCTACCAGACCTACTATTGTGCTTGCAGCACAGGTATTTTGTATCCTTGGACTGTATTTCCTGACAACTTTGACTTCTTAATGGAGCTGGATGTATGTTTAGTTAAAAATTAGCCCTAGGTTGATGGTTGATGATTCCTGACATTCATTAGAATTCCATTGATTGTGAAAGTGTGTGAGTGTGCTTGGTTTTGCTGAACTCAGTTTACTTTCTCTGTTTCTACAAAAGTAGGGGTTTTGTTGCAGGATTTCCTGCGTTGGTTATTTTTTTTTCTTTTCCTTAAGGGCACTGTTTTTTTCTAATTTCAGCCATACCAAACAGAAAAACGTTGCAAAAGATAAAAATCTTAGTGAAGTTACAGAAATTTGCAGTCTTGTTTCTCATCCAAAGATATTTAGGCAAGTTCAACTAAGGTTTGAAAAGAAACAAAACTCTACTAAAACTCTGTGCCAGGCCATTGCCACTTTCAATATTATCAGTACTGTACTAACATACCAGAGAATTTCTCTCTGACTTTAGCTAATCACACCTCTGGTTCTGCTGGCCTGCCTTTACGAAGACTTTCACACCACACATCTTGCCCACCTGCAGAACATCACACTAAACCCTTCTCCAAGATCTGTATAAATCCCAAATAAGATGTACATTTGCCTAGAGGTCTCCCAGACATTTATTTCTTCCATTCCCTCATTCCGTGGAAGATTAGTTCTGGGATGACTCCTTCATTCCCAGAAACACATCAAAATAATAGAAGCATAGGGTGTATGACTCTTTTTGAGGAATAGCTGCAGTCCAAGAAAACACTAGAAAAAATGCTGTCATTCCTATTCGTTGCCTTGTCCTGTCTTATTACACTCCCCTCTTGCAGAGAGACCTCCAGCAGATTTGGTGGGGGAAGGCAGGAGGAGGTCATTAAGATCCCCCTTCACTGAGGTTAAAAAAACCCAGGTCACTTCATTACAGGTTTCTCAGGGGAACAATCCAGACCCTCAGTGTAAATGACAACTGTGGTTTCCAAGATACCTCAGTGTTTTAGATGGCGATTCCAAGTAACTAGAAGAAACATACAGCATGCAAGTAAAGCTAACAGCTTTATCAGGCACTTTGTTGAAAAATGTGAAAATGAGGCTGTGTGATTTTTCTCTCTGGACTTCATTACAAGAGAAAATAAAAAAAAATAATTAAGAATTCTTTTTCTGTTTTAATTCCATTCAACTTTATTTTGGCTGAACAGGGAAGAAAGCCATAGAGGCGCTAGAAAACCCAGTCTTATCAGTTCAACTAATACACTGAAACATTTTCTTCTGACTGAAAAATCATGACACTAAAAATGGTTGTTAAAGAAAAGAAGTCTTATATGTCTATTAACTTCCAGTATTTTTAGCTAAGGTAGCATTTACGCTAAATGTTATCTTCATTGTTCAGTTGTTAGCAGTCTTTGTTGGGTCTTAAGCTTTCCACAAATGGATGTTTGTAGAAATATACAGGAAATCAAAACTGTAGGCATTGTGAGAAAACAAAATTTATTAATATTTTTGAGTATTTAAATCATATGCAAAGGTAGACCAGTCACATAATTTTATTTCTAGAACTCTCCTTAATGATCTTACATATTGAAGCTGAAAAAGGTATTATAAATAAGTTCTCGACACAGTATACTTATGAAGTGGGGTTTTTTATAATTTTTTTTATAAATTCATGTTTTCTCTGAAAGTGAAATCAAGTGATCTGTCTTACTTTCAACTCAGCAGAATAAAATAATCTCTGAGGGTCCTACTGAGAAAGAATTTTGTAAGTAATTCATTAAGCATATTTATATAAAGCTTCACTACCAGCACCTCTGCATCTACAAAGCAGCGTCTTTCCATGGATCCGTTTGGGGATTTTAGTTTCTCTTTATCCAACAGTGGTATTCACAAAAATAATGAATGTTTCAGTCAGAGCTCCCACAGTTCCTTAAGAATACCACAAGGACTTTACTACTAATTGAAGAAATAGATAACATGTGTCTTCACTTCAGCAGCCTTTATTTATTTTATGGACATTTTTTCATCAACTTTCAGACATTTTCTATTTGAAATTCTAGATAATTTAATGTTCCCCATCTGGAATGCTAATACTCGGCATGAAGAAAAGGAAGTCAAAGGGGGGGGGGGGGTGCGCGGGGCAGGGCGGAAGTAACAACATTTCTTTGACTCCTGTGTCAGTAGTACCAATTAGCTACATGAATTTCCCATCTGCTTTCACTAAAGAATACGTGAACAGCTGCATCCTACAGGAAGACAACCTGATGTAGCCAATAGAAGCTGTCAAGCACCTGGTCATTTCCTGTCACTAGCTTCACTGCTGCTGTGGGTACTAAATGACACAGGCTCCGTCTGAGAACTGGGATAAACGCTACTAAAAAAAATAATACTGTTATTCTGCTTTCTCTTAGTGAAATCTCTGTGCCTACTGATCTAAATGTTTGGGGTTTATATTTTACTTTATGTGCGTTGGATTGAATAGCGTAATGCCATACGGGTGGAAATTTATAGGCCTCACAGCCTCCTAAACAATAAGTACACCAGACTGATGCTGCAAATTAAAGAGAAATCAATGATTTCCTTTGGCACAGTCTAACCCTGCTGTTATTTGGTAAGGTAAAATATATTGTGTTGGGTGGTGGCATCTATCTATTTATTTATTTAAGGTAATGTCTACTCCTTCACTCTTATGTTTCAAAGTGTATCACGCAAACTTTCTCATTCTTCAAACTTAAAAGGAGATGCTATTTTCTACCCTTCTCCTCCCCACCACCCCACCACCCCATTAAAAAAAAAAGTTGCATAGATGTTACGGGGATAGATAAGTTCAAAATGGCTAGCTCACTTATAGAAATGGAAGTACTGATGTTTTCATATATTTTGCAGGAAGCACAAAGTTTCTTGCAAGACATCTGGACATTTTCAGCTTTCTCCTGCTGAAAATTTTGAGAATACCTTTGTCCTTGTTCAGTGTTGAAGCGATCTTCTTACTTGCATGGTATTGTTCAGCTCTCTGGCTAAAGCATTGGAAGGCTTATAAAGAGGTAAGACCATCTGTGGTGTTAGGCAGAGTGAGAATGTTTTCTGGAACTGTCAGGGGAATTAGGAGATTTCTAATCTTTTAAA
>NC_051210.1:18158399-18203074 GCF_015220075.1 Falco rusticolus | reverse complement strand
AACAGTAGGTGTCAGAATTTAAACTTACACTCAACATCTTCACAAACAGCAAATGAAAGTCACACATTTGTTACCAGTTTGGGCAATGATGTATGTGTATTTATGTAATTTCAGTGCTGCATCTCTTATCAGGATTTTTGCCTGACTGTAAAAACTGCTTTGTACACTGCCTGCCTTATTAAATTTGCTGATACCATGGCTGTGGTCTGCAGAGCTGTGAATGCAAGACCATCTCCACTCTGGGTTTTAAGATCTATCTTCCCTCTAGTTCCAAATAGTCCAAACAATTGTCTTTCTTCTCAGTATCCCCACTAATCATCTTCAAAAAATACTGTTGCAAAAGAGGTTTTGTATTTTGCATGCATTATGAGAATGCAGTCAAGGTTTGATAATAGGTCCATGCCTAGAAATGAAGGGTGAAGAGTAATGGGTCTGGAGCACAAGTCTTATCAGGAGTGGCTGAGGGAACTGGGGTTGTTTAGCCTGGAGAAAAGGAGGCTCAGGGGAGACCTTATTGCTTTTTACAACTGCCCAAAAGGAGGTTGTAGGCGGGTGGGGTCTCTTCTCCCAGATAACAAGTGACAGGACAAGATGAAATGGCCTCAAGTTGCACCAGGGGAGTTTTAGACTGGGTATTAGGAAAAATTTCTTCACTGAAAGTGTGGTGAAGCATTGGAACAGGCTGCCCAGGGAGGTGGTGGAGTCACCATCTCTGGAAGTGTTTATAAAATATGAAGATGTGGTGCTTAGGGACATGGTTTAGTGGTGAACATGGCAGTCCTGGGCTAATGGTTGGACTTGATGACCTTAAAGGTCTTTTCCAACCTAGATGATTCTATGGTTCTAAATAAGCAGGATGCTTGAGCAAGTTTTCTCCTGTGTTCTATGAAGGTCTCTGTTTATCCATTGCAAAGACTTGTTTGGTGTTGTCTTCCCTGGTCGTCAGCAAACACAGGCTCAACAAGAGAGCAGCTAGCAAGGAAGCAAGTATCTGTATGGCAGCCTGGGCAGATTCCAGAGAATGCTCTTATATGATTTATGCTGGTATAGCTGAATGTTTGCAGCCTAGCATTACTGTTAGGTCAGCTCACGCTGGGATACGTGGCACAGCAACAGCAGCCTCTTTGTGTCATTTGACTGGGAAAGATGGGTTTTCTGCCACAAACACATTGCTGTACCTCTTTTTCTACACAAACAGCTGTGAATCTCCTGCATTTTTAGCAGAGGGAATTGAAATACAGGGATCAGAGTTACAACCACCAAGTGTCCTAGCTAATTGCAGATGTTCATCCCTTGAAATCCACAGCATAAGTTTACAGGGTTTCATGACACTTCATAAGTTCTGGGGGAGCTGTTCTGTTTCCTTCATCTGTTCACACCCGTCCCCACAGTGCCTGTCCCTCATTTTTTCCTTTCACAGTTGATAGCCAAGCTGTTTTTTTGTCTTAGCCCTAGGAGCTAAAAATAATAATAATAATAAAAAAAATTAAACAAAAATTTGGACTCTGATTTATGAGGTTGTAAGTAAAACTGAATAAGGATCTTGGAACGGGAAATGAATATTATTGGTATTCAGCAAACTAAAGTCATGATGGTGATTATTAAAAATCAGAGCCCACAAGACCCTTCAGAAATAAAAAAGAGTCCTTTTTGAGTTCTTTCATGACCTGTATCTATGAAAAAGCAATGACTTTTTAATATAAACATCTTTACCTTTTAAAGGTAATACCTGAAGCTAAAACTGGTTTTCCTAAGATATATTTAGATCTTTTAGACAATGCTTGTTCATGAAGTAGAGAATATAAATGGCTGATTTTGGGATCTTGGATCATTAGGTTATCATGTCATGTTATGAGGTATTTTTTTAATCACATTGTAGAAGTATATGGTTTAAGAGTACTTTCTCTCTTCATAATCTATTCTGTTGTGGACATATCTCCATTCTGGTTTTCTCTTTCAGGCAATTGGCTCTGACAATAAGAATATCCTGACAAAATTACACTTTAGATCTGAAAACTGAAGAGCATAACAGAAGATTCTGTAATTAATTTTCAGAGATAAGATAAAATATCCATAAATCAAATCTTAAGCTGCAGCAGATACCTTCCTTCATTATTGGAGCTATTTGTGTGAGGTTTGTTCTTTATTCCTGTTCACCACTTTCTATACTTCCCTTAACAGTATATAGGCTCCCTTTCAAAAGATTTATAATAGGTGGGCCATTGTCTATACAACCAGCTCCAGATATCTGGCTTTTGGAAATCTGCACCTATTCAGTAAGTTCCCAGCTCTAGCTTACCCTCCATAAACACTTCTCGAGAACCTAGCCACCATCAGTCTTCCATAACTGTGTAACTCTCTTTTTAAGAGTCTTTTATGATGACAAAATCTCTGATAAGGGCTCCCATTACATCAAGTTTTATCATTATCCCCACTGCTGTAACAGTACCACTCTACAACACACAAACAAACTGGCTTTTGAAAATTGTTTTAAATGGCACAAAGTATCCATTAGACAGATGCATACAGTATCTATATTGGACAGCAAGAAAGGATGGGGCATCATGGGCATAAGTAGCCCATTTTGGGGGGGTAAGTGTCTGTTTCACTGAAACATTTGTGTTTTACTTACTGACTCACTGGATGAACCAAATGCTGCAAAGCAGGGAATTTTGTCAGATGAAAATGGTGAACGATAATTCTGTTACAAACTGAATTAGAGACAGGTGTACTATCCTGTGTTGTTTTATTCAGAAAGCAGAAGGACTGTGAACCTGTTGAGGTAAATTTATTTTTATTTCTTTTTGATTTACAAATCCACCTATTTTGTAGTCTTTAAGCTCTGCACATTTTGTCATGTAGTAAAGGTCTATAATATGAACCATCAATCAGTGTATGTATCTAGATATAAAGCAATGATCTTTTAATTCCATAATAGCTACTATATAAACATATACACGTATAGCATCAGTCACCAATTGCTTTGGTGTTTCCGATCAAGTATAGAGCTCCACTGAGCTAAATGCTGTACTAATAGGGAAATATTTAACGCCTTTCATATTAAACAGAATGCCTTTCACTTAATCCCTGTGGTTACTGCCAGGTTTAAGGCTAGAAGCAGCAATAACATACCGTCAGAGAAAGGTAGATAACAGGCAGTGCAATGGAAGATTGTGTATTTGTGCAGCTGGACATGTACCATACACTACCAGCTGGTACGGCTATGCAACATTTATCCCCTTTAGTCACCATGAGGCACTAGAGAGAGAGAGAGAAGGTAAGCAGGAGAAAGAGAGAGCAACAGAGTGAGAATAAGAGAGAGAAGAGCGAGAAAAGGAGTCAGCAGCTTAAAATTGTTCGCAGTGCAGGAGGAGCAGTGGTTGACAGGGGAAAGCAACTTATTAGCAGCAGTCAGCTATGAGGAGCTCCACTGGAGAGACAGAAAGTGCAGCTTGAAGGCACTGGTGTTGAAACCATTGGCTGCGGCATCAGTTTTGATGTGGTTCTGTCTCTAGCTGCTACTGTGGTTGCTTGCACTGCTCGCAGCTATCACTCCCACAAGCCTGAAGAAGGCAGGCTTTGCAGTACCACTGGGTGGGTATAAAAAAATAGTCAGAGAACCAGTGGACTGAAAGAGAGAAGGAAATTCTTGCCTGTAAGGACACGTAGAGGCCTGTCCCACTAGCAACCCCATCATTTACCATCACCAGAGCAACAGCTTAAGCTCCTCCAATCACCCCTACAGTAACGCACTGTGCTGTGCAGTGCTGTGCTGTGCTGCGCTGTGCAGGGGGTTATGGTTTCTTAGGTACACAGGTTTGTGTCAGAAATCATCAGCACCAGTTGAAGTACATGATGTTGGATGACAGGATTTGTGCTAGTTCTGTGAGTAAAGCTTTATACTGGAGACTTCACAGCTTCATTGTAAAGACTTCTTAAGGAAGAAGCTGAAAAGATGCTCAGTGACTGATTTCAGACACTGTAAACCAAGAGAAAGGGAAAAGATATCCAGTGGGCGAACAACACGTTCATGTCAGTCAAGCAGCAAAATCTTCTTGTTTATTCTAGATGAATTCTTTTCCTTGATGTTCAAGTCTTCATAGATTATTTTCCCTGTCTCAGTGATATAATTATTGTATAGGAAGAATCACTGCTGTAAATGAATCCCTTGTTCTATTTGTCAAATCAGTGGGACCCAAGGTAAGCCTTACTAGCCATGTGTAAATGACAAAGAGTAAAAAGAAGTCAAGTTAATTAAAAAGAGATGAAAATGTGAATTGATTATTTTCCATGGTTGCAAATTTTACTTATAACCCTTTATGCTCTTTCTTGATGCACTCATGTGAAAAATAATGCTGGTACTTGAATCAGTTTTCCAAACTCTTTTCAAGTCTACTGTGCACTGCAACCTTTAACGACAAGCACTTAAACAAAATGCACTGTTCCACTGGATTTACTGTGAGCCTCTTAAGAGGTTCTTCCATTCAGCAAACTCACTTGAAAGCTTGACAATCTAGCCTTTTTTTTAAGTTGAAGAGGAGCTAATTTAAAATCACTGGAGAAATCAAATGTAGGAAATTAAAGCAGCAAATCAACAGAGGAAAGGGGAACAGAATTAATTGGCCAGTGATTTAACTGATATCTCCTCTGATCATGGACATGTTATGGGAAATTCACGCCGCTTCCTGCCAGCACTTCTTCAAGACCACTATGGGTGCAATAGCTACTTATACACATTCTATGAGTAAAAAGAATCTTAAAATATTTTTCCATAAGCGCCTGCATTTGATGTCTTATCCCTATAGTGAAATAACTCAGGATAAGCTATAGGCCTAAAATGGTTTCCATGTAGCATGATTTCTGATACAATCACTTAACAGGAAATAGACAATAATGAAACTGTGTCTGGATATATTTTTTCTTCTGAAAACAGTTAAAAGCATATTTATTTAAGCCATAACCCTGGCTTAGTGGTCCTGAAACTAGTTACAAACTTGCTAAATCATTTTGACTTAAAAAAAGAAAAAGAAAGTAATCTTGAAAGTAGGCTTCAGAAAACTGAGGAAGTGATATTGATACTACCTATGCCCCTTTTCGTCTCACAGGCTGGTGTTACGTGGCTCACTCAAGATCAGCTCCCTCGTGCCCCTGACAGGGATTTCAGCCGACATGTTTTGCAGCATGCTGCCTCTATCAACATGCCAAAATTTATTCCAGAGTCATCAATCTCCCTGTTCATATCTTGTCAGCCTCACTGCTCTCAGTGCAATGGCTCTTCAGATCAGTCACGTGAAGTGAAACAGGGTCATAAATGAGGCTGTAAGTAATTCAGCGTCACAGACCCAGTAGCATGGCAGCAGCAGCACTCCCCTGGAGCTCCGAGTCTTCTCATACAGATGAGAGGACTGAACAACCCAACCAAGCCTTGCCCAAGCTGTTGAGTAGACCAGTCCCCAGACTACCGGATGGATGAAGCTGCCACTGCAACTACATCAATGCCAACATATCGCTCCCAAAACCCCTCCTAACGAACGAGACTACTTGACTTGAAGCAGAGCATGTGAGGTTTTCCTCTTTTCACCCCTTAGCCTACAGGACTGCTTATCCAGGCCGTAACCCACGTTGTGTTAAGCCTTGGGTGCACAGTCCTAGGACCACGGTTAATCACTTGATCTTTTAAAAACTCCACCACCCAGTGCCCACCCCAGCTCTCCAAGGCCAGCTTTCTGCAGCTCACCTGGATTATCACCCTCTTCAATCTGCTACGGGAGCTGTTTGTGTGATTCTCTCTTAAATACTTTTCAACCTGGATGTGTCAGGCTGACAAAACCCTACCACTTGAATTGTTTAAGTCAGATAAAACACTGTTTAAACAGGCATATGAGGGCCTTTCACACCTATTCTCTCGGAAAAACTTCCAGAGACAAAACAGACCTTGCACTAAGCAGTAGAAATGTAGAACTGTTGTGACTTCGTGAGTGACTAAAAATAGCACGTCATGGGAACTTCCCCCCCCACACACACCCAGCCCCCGCCATGTCTGGTAATATGAGTGAAAAGTAATCATAAATATGCTCCCCTGTTTTATGCAGAACTAGATCTCAGCCCTGAGATACAGTCATAAACTGTCAGATCACACACACAGGATTTCATATGATGCAGAAAACCACCCCTCAACAATATTTTAGGTCTTTGGTTTTGCTTTTGGGGTTTTTTTCTGCCTCTGTACTGTCTATTGACTCCGTAAAGAGTAGCATTACATTTTTTCTTCTTTGCAGAAAATCATGGTCTTTTAGAATTCAAATAATTTTACAGGAAACCAGGTTTTCATACAATTTTTGTACTTGGCTCTTTCAACATCTCAGCCCTGAGATATGGACATGAAAGGATCTTCATGATGCTATCTCGCTCTGCTCCCAGTTAACAGGCTCGGTGAAATCCTGCCCCACTGCATTCAAAGGCATTTTAAGTAGATTGTTGTAGCATTTGACTCCTTACCTATTTCCAGGGGCAGCCTAGAGAGATCTAGCAACATATGCTTCGCTTTGAATCTAATGGATGAAAAGTGGTTGAGGGCAGACTCACGTGTCTGGCTTCCCGCGTGCTGCTGCAGCTCTGTTTATTAATTCTGCAGTGGGTATTTTATAGGCGCCATGCAATGCCAGCTGAAGGTTACCACAGTAAAGCAGCAAAAAAGATGAGGACTACAAAGTCATTGGCAGTTTATTTTAATTCAGCTGGAAAGAGCAACTTCTGCTTTTATCATCCTTTGTATTTGGCAAAGGTTAGAGTTTATCTGAGTTTCACAAAGCTGCCAAAATGCTGAGTAGATCCTGTCATTGTCTCAGTGAACACTGAATTGCATATTAATTGAAGATCTAAGGCTTTACATCAAACAATAGAAGTGTAACCAAACATTGCAGACCTGGGACATGAATGCCTCTGGAGCTAGATGGGAATGTTTGATTTAACAAGACCCTTTAAATGTTTCCTACAGAAATGTTGCTAAATCCTTTGAAACTTTGACAGCGTTTTGCTATTAGCTGCAGTTAAAAATTATTTTCTGTAGGTCAGTCCAGCCTGCTTTCCTTGTAGTCATATCCAAATGGCCAGTGTCAGGAATCCCAGCTCCCAGGGCTCCTTGACATGACACATGTCATGGAGTTTAAACACCTCACCTCCTGCAAGGCCTATTGATCATGTATACAGGCACATTCTTACCTTAATGCTTCCTAATAGAAGGAGAAATAAGATGAAGGCCACGAGAGGAGCTGCCTATCTCATCCTTCTAGTAGGTGTATGAGTGTTGCAAGGGCAGAAAACAGCAGCCAAGGGAGGAGACCTAAACCAGCAAAGTGACATTTGTGTGCTGCTTGAATAAACAGGTGAACTCAGTCACAATATAAGCATTAAGAATTTTTATCACCCACAGACAAGAAGACATCTCCTGGATGTCACTTAGTATATGCATACACATAAAATAGAAGGAGGCAGAAAGAACTGAGCATTTATCCAGTATGAGATATTAATAATACAACGTATATCGCTAGAGGTAGAAATCAGGAATAATGCCAAGGAATTTAATGGATTCAAATCCATATAAAAACAGGTCTGGTAATGATTACAACACATTTGAGTTGCAGAAATTGTTCTAAGCTGTTTATCTGGATAGGTTCATTCTTTTATGGAAATTTGCACTGGATCTGGGTCCAGCTTTGCTACTCAGTTGGTTTTTTTTACAGTTGTCCTATCTGAAACACAGAATTCCAGCATTTGTAAGTTTACATGTTTAGGTATGACTCCTCTCTTGCATGATCCGTTTGTTCAGGGAAACACAGTGAATTAAATCCCAGTTTCAACAAGGTAACTGGCAATAGTATCATTCTGGATAGTTAAGTACCTTGCTTTAGAAGGAGAGTTACAAATACAGGTTACAGCGTGGACACGATCTTGGCTGCATACTAGATACCTGCATCCCTTTCTGGATCTGTCTCCACCTTACTGCCCTAGGTATATTGTGTGCCATTCATACAGGATATTTTGCCAAGCAAATCCCTACACACCATTTTTCTCATTACATTTGTAATCAAAAGGTAAATAGTGCACAGATGTAGAAGACTTGCCAAGTATAAGTGATTAATGATAACATATGTAGTTTTAATGGACTTTCTTTTAAAGGAGAATAGATAATCTTCAGCATGCAATGGTGTAATTTCAATGTGGTACAAAAGTCTAGGAATCAGATATTTGAGTAGGAGGTAGCTTAAAGTACTAAGTATCTGCCATAATTTTAGACTCTCAATGCTGTAAACTGCAGCCAGGAAAATTTGCATCCCTGGTTTGGATATCATCCAAAGAAGATCTTCAGGCTCCTACAACTTCTTACAGACTTAGCATAGCAACTTCCATCTCTACCTCATCCTTGCAGCTGACTGCTTTACTTCTGCCCCTTATTTACTTCCAGTAAATACATAGGGCAACTGACTCTTAAGATTGCAAAGAAAGGATTGGTGAACTAAAAGATGTGTTAAGGCTTTATTTCCATATTCAGTACACATACTTTAAGTAACAGAGGTTTCTCAAGTTTCTTTTACATCTTTTCTCATGGGCATATAACTGATGCATCATAAAAACTTTGTCCTACAGCTACTGGCACCAGAACAAAGAGGTCATGGTTTTGAAAAGTCATTTATTACCAAGTGCCTCCTCTATATAGTTAAACATACATAAACCCTGTGATTCTAAAAGGTAGCAATAAAAAAAAAAAAAAAAAGAAAAAGAAAAAAAGCCCAGCAATGAGATGAAAGAGGTAAGGTCAGTGAGATAAGATCTGCTTTATATAAAAAAAATACATCTTTCTCCTATCAGTATAGCAAAATGAATTTGACTGTTCTCTATATTTCACCCATTCCTCCAAATGCTGTTTCACATCATAGTTACTATTTGCACGCACTAGCATTTGATGCACTGTATATTACAAATAAAACATATTTAGTGCTGTTGTTGGAATGTTAAGTTCCACAAACAAGAAAGGATATGCAAGAGCATGACCTCTCAAGGAGAAAGTTATAATGTAAAACTGAGTTCCTAAAGTAAAATATACTACTTGTGATTTACCCACATGCTCAGAGGTGACTAACAATCCCCACCCTGCTTCAAGGTCTAACAGTAAAGACTGCTTCCTAGGTAGTTCCTTCAAGACAAATTACAACTTCAAAGGAAAGAATATCTCCATTCACAAAACAGGTCACCAACAAGAGCTGTCAGGTGGAAGGAAATGTAGCAAGCAAGATGCATATAAAAATGGAAAGTAAATTGACTGAGATCTCCTTCATGATATACAAAGGAGAACTTCCACCTGCTCTGCGCCCATTACCTCTGAAGAATGTTATAGTCTTGCTTTTCTAACACTGGATACAGAAACTTCAGTAAACAAACCACACACACACCCCCAAAAAAAACCCCAAAAACAACAACAACCAAAAAAAAACACAAACCAACAAAAATTAAGGATTTTTTATTTTTTAGGGTTTTTTTTTTCAAAACTGGAACATATAAAGTCAACTGGAACATATAACAAAATCTTTCGCAAAGCTTCACCTATATATTACCACGCACAATACAAATAAGGAATAGACTGTATTTCACCACCACTATTTTTTTTTATTTCCTCGTTCACCACTGAATTCATTCAGGCCTGATCTTCCAGCCACATAACATGAGGGCAATGAGTTGTGTACTGGAACCCTTTCTGCAACTCACCTGAAGAAACTGAACCATTTAGCCAGTTTGGAGACGATGGTTACACGGGAGCCCCACTTGCACAAATCCGTGTCCAATATGTCACCTGTTCTTCAGAAATTGTCTTCTTTCCATCAGTTTGCTTGCAAAACATGTCAAAAGCACCTCCCACTCTTGAGTACAGCCATAGTGCAGCTGGAGCTTTTTGAAGAGGTGGCCACTCTTAATTACCTGTGCAGTTAAACAGTCTGAGCTAATAAGGCTAATCGAGTTTCCCACACCATGCTGTAAACTCATCTGTAGAAGGGATGAGTTTGCTGATTGAAGTAGCTGGTGCATTTTGCCTGTCTCCTAACAAGTGGTGGACAGAGAAAATACAGCAGTCACAGATTTTTAAAAGTCTTCATTTATTGCCAGTTGCCATACAGCACTGTTTTCAATACTTCCCTGCCAAACTTACACACATGGACGCAGGGCATTTGCTATAGAGTGTGGTAATAGTGTTGTATTTTAGGTTTGTAACACAAACCATTTGTCTGGCAGCACAGTGCATACTGCCTTCTAACCTAAATCTAGAAGACTGAGAAGCTGAGTCTCTCAGTTTAAAATTAAATGTGGATATACAGGACTCTCCCAGGTTTTTTGCAGTAACATATGCAGCACTGGAATATCCAGCTTACTTGTTCCATTGTATTTTCTCCCAGAGAAGAGCACTAAAGGGACGTTTCATTGGCTGCTGAATGCCCTGTATTTTCTCTCTTCGCTAATCATGCATACTGTGCAATGTAGAGTTTGAACTGCTAAGCATAGTGTGATTCACTTTCTTAGGTGAAAAAGAGGCAGGACTGTCACACTTCACATCAAAATCAGTGAGTTTGCAACTGCTGGGACTCAATGATTGATGAGAGCTTTGGCATAGTTTCTGTTTGGAAAAAGAGTGCTTTGAACTAGTGGATGAAATACGAAGAGGAGAGACTTACATAATGGGCCCATCTCCCCTAATCTCCTCACCAAAGAATACACAAGGAAGAAAAACAAGGAGTCCCTTGTAACCCTTGCAGTGACGAGTGCCTCGTTTAATGTATTCAGTTACTTATTAGTAGGCCAATATAAATCTAGCACAACAGTGTGCAAAGTCAGCAGGGGGTCTGAATTCTGATGTTATTTTTCCCACCGCTGAATAAATGATCCCAACCACCAGCTTCAGAAGCTCATCCTCATTAGTATGTATGAAATCAGTGGAATAAGCACTGGGAGATTTATATTGTTCTGTATTCAATTTAATTAATAAGAGATGGTGCCAATTTCTGGAGGAAAGAGGCAGTGTTTATAGATTCCTGTGCATTTTTCATTGTTACTAGTGATAGAAATCTATCACAGCATGGTGACCTTAAGAAGTGCCCTCTTCATTTTCCAATCCTACTGACATTCATTAACTAGACATTTTAGCAACCTGCATATTATAATCTGCCACCATTATTAAGGTCACTGTAGAGTTTTCATTGTAAGCCCCCTACTTAAAAGGTTTTAGAACTCTGCTGGAAAATTTCAGGGTATCAAAGGTACTTTATGCAGTGGTCTTGCCTATTTTTAAATTCTGGCAGGCCAAAATGAAAAATAACAACATAAACTCCTTTTAAAACAAAAGCAACAAAACAAACAAACCAACCAACAAAACCATACATACAAAACATCTATCTGTTGGTGTCAGACACTGATCTGAGAGCAAATAGCACAGGTAAAGTCACTGTGAAACCAGTTCCCAAAAGGCAGGAATGGGATATTCATTCCATTAGCATGAAGCAGATTGTGGGAAAAGGTGGCTTGTATATGTGTTACCTGATACACAGAAAGACCTTGCCAAATTCTGGATTTGGACTTGAAAATCGGTGTCTCACCGCACTGAAGTCAGCTACGGTTTTGCCACTGACTCCAGTGAGACCAAGAATTGAATCAGACTTTCCAGTTTAATGCCTGTTTTATTTTATCTATTTTATTTTACAGTTATGGTCTTCTTAATTTTCTGTTTTCATAGAGTTAGAATGTACGGTTACAAATCGGTTAATGTAATGGATTTCGCATCTTGAGTGATATTCTGGTCCTGTGAAAGTCAGTGACAAAACTCCCGAAGACTTCTGTAAGGCCACCTCTTCACCCCAAGCACTTTAACCCACATCAAACGTCGCTTATTTATACATCTGCTTTGGTTTTTATTCAGCTGAACACTCAAAGATTTCAATAGAACATAGACACAAGCAAAAATTAATACTCTTAAATCAAGTTTTATTTGTGTCTGTAACATAGCATGTAAGTAGATATTAAAATGCACATGTGTTTTCTGCTGATCTGTGAACACTAATGCATATTCCACACAGGGCTGAATGCACAATTCAAGCAACATCCACAGGAAATCCCTGCCAAAAGTGAGGAATAATGTCTTCAGGACAGACAAAACAAAGAGTTAGTCACCAAGAATATTGCTATAAATGATACCCTGGACAATAATAGGTGAAATTATTTTTCAGTTAGTGGGAGTTTCATTGCTGATGGCGCATAAATGAGGACACCTGTGGTTTATTTCATGCAAGCTGATGTTTTTCTCCACATTTCTTCTTCTTTATATATAGCCCTGCCACTTCTGCACCTATGAGGTATCCTTCTCTATCTACTAAACTTCCACACACGCATGGTTAAGTACGCTCTAATACACTACATTTGGCATGATGGTTTAAGGAAAGGACAATGGTTTGACTCAGAAATTAAATATCCTACTTTCATGGTGAGTCAAACAGGCTTCTCCTAGCAGTCAGTTTCAGCAGGGTCTCTTGCCCTTTTTGTTGGATCAATGATAAATCTTCCAAACAGCTTTCAGTCACTTCCCCTCAACTTTGCTGCACTAGTATCAGTCACAGCGGAGTGACTGAAACTCACTTAGGCAGGGTTGGAATGTCTCGGCTGTGGTTTACCTGGGACAGTCGCACTCAGGAGCAGGGGGTAGCTAAAGATTGCCAGGAATGAGTAAACACAGGAAGTCTCCACTCCCCTTCCCTCATTCCCTGGTAATACTGCAGGCTTCATTAGCAAATGCTTTTCAGCTCTGATAATCACCAGGAAACTCCAGCCTGCAGCCAGCCCGGGGAGAGGCTGCACCTGGCAGTAATGCTGTAGTCACCATCACCCTCCGACAGGCCAGAAGCTGTCTTCTCTGCACACATAAGAAATGTCTAGCTCCACAGCTACCTGTACTAGCTTCACTGCAGCTTCTCGCCAAGTAAAACCCTTTTAAATACAAGTACTATTGGCAGAGTACAGATAGCTGCCTGGATAAATCTAGACTACTGAACTTGTGCCTCCAGCATTCATATTATTACCTTTTCTGGCCCAATGCAATACAGGGAAAAGCGAAGAGAGAGCCCTTTCCATGGCAGTTAATTGAACTAGAGCTAGAAACACCATCCTGACAGTTTTCCTCTTAGCAGAATGATTACAGACAAGCAGACAAAGGTAAATAACCATTTCAGCTCTTTTTCCTGAATAACTTCTTGGTCAGATAAAGGATACTCAGAAAACACTGAAAAGACCCCATCAACTCCCCAGTGCCAATTCCCCACTGTATGCCACAAAAGCCACACTGTGCTACAAACTGGTGGCTCATCCCATGTCCTCCCTTGGAGAGGAATAATTTTCTGCTCTTACCCATGACACAGCAAGGACATTAACTCACCCTTGGCTAGGGCAGGTGCACAGGGGGGGTGGGAGAGAGGAGTTTCCACTAGTCTCCTGTTTTTGCCTTGCTCGCAGGTGTGAGCCAAGAGAAGGTGAACTACAGCCAGCCCACTTGGGGATGGTGACAGCTGGTCACCCCAGTGCCTTTCTAGACTGATCCACCATCTGATCCCTGTCCCAGAGCACTGTTATTTCCTGGCTATCCTGTTGTCAATTTTTCCACACAGAATTAGGTCCAAGTAGCTCATCAGGCTGTGTGGGAAGGTGACTGACACTAATGAAAACTGCTTTGCCAAGAGCAGGACACGCTTTTTTCTTCCCCAATACTTTGTCATGTCTTTCAACACATTTACAGTCACTCTTCTGTATCTTAGCAGGCCATAATGTGTTTGACATTAATTTCTCCTTTAGTATGTAAAAATATTCATATTGTTTAAAAGCAAGTGTAAACCTAGGGCAACTCAGCCTCTCATTACTTGTTTTACTTAAGTAATCTCGCAGGGTTGAAGGACAAAACCTGACTAAAGGATCATTTTCCAACAGCTGCTCATTTGTCAAGGTTTAACCAATCCCATTTTTCCTGCATTGCTTTACTATATCTCACTAATCTTTTGCTTCACAGAAAGACTATTTGCTGTGCTCTTACTTTGGTCCTCTTTCTTCCTTTCTCCTTCCCCCATCACTTGTCTCTGGTTTCCCTCCCTCCCACCCACACTGCACACTCTGCTTCATAAATTTTCTCAGCTGGAGCCTTCTCCTCACCTCTTCCATTTTGTCCTGGCTGCTCTTGTCCCCTCTGTCTCCTTCCTTTTTATTTATTTTTTTTTTTGTTTGTCAGTTGCAGGCCCTTTTTTCTTCCCACTGCCATGAATCTGAGGGTTAAAAAAAAAAATAATAAAGTCAGCTGGATGAGATTTAATGTTATGAATTCAAGTACGTGTGTGTTGGGGAGGAGGATGGAATAAAGCCTCTTTATTTCAGATACTGAAACCATTAAAGGTTTCTCTTTGGTAATATTGTATTGCCTGGTAATTCTACTTACTGAGTGTTCCTAAGGGCTCAGTTCAGCTGAACGGACACTGAAAGCAATGACTTTGACTTATTAAACTAACCACTTATTATTATTTAAAATTGGATTTGCTCTCAGTTTGATGCTGTAATTGTATTTAAAACACTTTTATTATAATATTGACTTCTTTCAGTGCAGTCTTCTCATTTATAATAATTTTACACTTAGTTCCTCCATCTAGATCTGAAATGTTCATTGCTTTTTTTGGGAGCCACTGAAATGGTTCACGGTGGTTCATATTTATCTGCTGCAAGAACACAGGCAAAGCCAAAATAAATCTCTTTTCTCACTGTTTGCCTTAAGCTCTTGATCAAGCCCCTGATTTTAGAGTCCTGATGAGCACAGAGGATTCACCCCAAGAAAACTCTATGAATTTGACTTAACTTTCCAATCAAAATATCTTTTACGTGTTTTCTGAGTCTCTCTACACCTCTTTGCTTGCTGTCCAAACAACTCAGTGTCAAACCTTAATCATATAAAGAGAAACAGCAGCTGAGAGACATATTTTATTCCATTCAGTTCTTCACTGTACTCAAAAAGGATGCAACATCTAAGCACAATGCTGGAAAAACTCGGGGAGGGGGTGGGGTGGGTGAATTTCTGAAGTAGTGAACTAAAAATTTAAGGCACAATACTTGAAACTAAACCACTGTGAAGTAATGGAGGAGCATACGGTCTCCTTCCATATTAAAACTGATGGGAAAGAAACCCTGAAAACTCTCTCTAGATGCTCTCTCTGCAGTTTCTGATTAATTCTCCTCTCAGAGACCCTACGAGAAGAGATGAATGTGAGATCATCAACATCCAACGTGTGAAGAAAGTAAGCTTCCCTTTATGGAAAATCCGATAGAGTTCAATAGCAAATAATTTTTCTAGTGACTTAAACAACTACCTACGGAATACAACAGATCTGTTATTTTTCTGTTGTGGAGCTCCATAGGCTAGTTAAAAATTACCATACACTCCCTTCCTGGTGAAATTTTATAAAACAGATCAGCAGCAGGTGAAATTGATACAGACACATTAACATTAACAAGATCGTGTTAATTTACACCAGAGGAGGATCTGGCCCATATGTGGCTAGAGTAATTTGACAATGAATCTCTGCAAATCTCTGTTGGTTTTAACGACAGTTAAATTTTACATCACTTTCCCATATTGATCTTCCACACTCAGTTATTCTGTCTTTTTAACAGGGAACCACTCCCTTCACCATATGGTCCAGCCGCTATCCACAGTATTCTCTGCTTATTTCACCATCATGTAACACTCTCCGGTTCTGGGAAGTAGATGACACAGTGACATGTGAATACTGCTCACGGTGCAACATGAATTTCTGTTGATTTTTCTGGCACAGTACAGCAGGGGCTGACCAGGGCAGCCTTCTGCATAAAACATCTGCTCCACAGCCTTGTTTGCCTTCCAAAATCCTCCATAGCTGTAAAGACCAACCTGAACACAATTGGCACAGACAGGCTCCCTTTCAGTTCCCAGGCAAATCTTTCAGTGGAGCTCCTGGTATTTCCAGTAAGCATTTTGAACAACTTGCCTGAATATTGAACATGTTGGGCACCCCTGCTGAGCGCACCCCAGGTCAGCCTACAGTCACCTGGGTGTTCATTCGGAAAATGTCTGAACAAACTGATTCAGAAAAGCAAATACATATATGCCATCCCGCAGCCTAAAAATGTGGCATTTCTAGTAAGGTCCTTAGTTATAGAAGGAATTCTGCAGGAGTTCACCAGCCATTAAAAATCTCATCAATGGAGGAAACTCGTGACCTAACTGTTTTTAATCTAATCTCATTCTACATGCTTACAGCAGTCTGCAAAATGTCTAGCACTCATAATTTTAAACTATGAGCCTGACTCTGCAGGAGTTAATTGGGCAAAAGAGCCTTTGCCATTTTACATTAAAAGACTGAGAATTGGGTCCATATTGGCTTTTATGACTCTTCTTTCCTTTAGCTGCAGTGTGCCCAAGAACAGCTACATGCTGGTTAAAAACCTGTTCCCTTTCAACCACATTTTTAGAGTACAGCTCAGTTTGGCGATTTCCTCTGAACTGCTTAAAAGAAAGATCTTATTTTTCTCTGTGTAGGAGTAATTACTTTGCCAGGCATTCAATAATGTTGTCTTGACAAAAATCATATTTGCACTTTGATGAGCTTTCACTATTGCTGTAAGATTAAAGAAGTCAACGCTTCTTTACGTTAAGATGTCCCTGTACTTAACATTTTGTTTTTATTTGTGGTGAGATACATCCTGACAGGTAAAGGCATCTCCTCTGATGCCAGAATGGGAAAGGGGGAAAAAGGAGTTACAAGCCCTCCTAAGATTACAGGCTTCAAGTGTCTTCTGGACATCAAAACTGTCTCAGACCTTCTTAGGGGAAAAACCCCAGAGTGTTTCTCAGACAGCTGTCAAAATCCTCAGCTCTGTCACTCTTGTGTGTTGCTTCTTGTCAACATGAAACTCTGCTGCACTTTGAATCTTTGAAACGGGGTCAAGAATGAACTGAACTGAATCTAACAATAACATCTGATACAGAAACTGGGGAATATTGCACAGGTTTTTCTGACATGGGAGGATAAGGAATGGGATGTGCTTAATGACAAGGTGCCATCGCACCCCTGCAGTATTCCAGCTCCTCAGGACTGTATCTAATGGGATGCTGCTCCTACAGTCACATGGCTCTGGGAAGTTGGTAGAGTGGGAAATATATGGGAAAAGTATACAGTGTTGGGCTTGCCAAGTCAACAGCGTCGAACTTCACAAAACCCAATTTAAAGAATCAGCTGCTGCCAGTGAAGGACACCCAAGAGCCATTCCCTCATGTAGGCCAGGTGTTCGACAAACTTCAAGTCAACATATTTCATATGTAATTGGGAGGGAGGGGTAGAGGTAACGTTTTCATATACACTCAAGTCACACCTTTGGTAGAGACCTTTTCTGAAGAGGGGTTGGAATGAGTTGGAGAACTTCTCTATAGCTCGTGTGAATTGCCCAGACAAGGCTTTTAAAATGCACAGCTCCATGGAGACCTTACCAAGAATTCCTGACTGGAAAACCCACTGTACACTACCTCTGCAGCTGCCAAAAAGCAGCCAGTGAAAAAATATGTCTTTTCCCATCAACAAGGGTAATAATTCCCTTCCCCAAGCCAGTGTGAGTAGCCCACAGTTGTTAACTAGTCCAGGGAAAACAAATAAGGTTGTGTCTCTGTTTTCAGAAAATCTGACAGCATGGAGAATTGAGATTGATATTAAAGTTCCACAAAAACAGCTTAAAAAACTTGGTGGGAGAGAAAGATCAGGACAACAATTTACAGGACTGGGTACAGAGACAGAAAGGGAACAGGGAGTCAGGTAAAAGAAAAGAGGGCGTTTTTTAAGCCATGAAGACACATCTTGATTTTGCAGATCAATTCCAGTGAGTTAAGAGCAAAAGCAGCAGTGAGGGAATGAAGGACAGCAGAGCTGACTTTTGTTTTGACAGAAGGCTAAATGAAAAGGGCTATGATGTGTGACTGAAGTGAAGAAATTAGGCAGTGCAGGCTTGGAAATAAGAATTTAAAGACAGGGAAAGAAAATGGCTGAATAGAAAAAACTTTCGTAAAAGAACTTGAATATGAAACTACTAGCAACTGGTGCCTTAGCTAGTACCAGTGTCTGGAAAATATAACTCTTTTGTGCTCCCTGCTTCTTGCAGAACTTTCATAATATAAAAATCTGGTCTGTATTTTTCAAACCCCTAAATAAAGGGGGGCAAACCTTCTCTGTCAGAGAGCCTCTTGATTAATGAAGAAATGCAAGTGTAAAATAAACCATTCAGTATTGCGGAAATATTTGTGAAGTATCTGAAGCACACAGCAAGGGCCCAATCTAGATCTGCTTACAGTTCAAACCCACAACAAAGTCAGTGGAAGTTCTGAACACCTCAAAACTGCGTAGTGATTGAGCATAATGTAATGACTGAATGTCAGCCTTCAGTATTCTTGAATGGGCATTTCCCACAAATCCTGACTGTGTTTGGTCTCAGTTCGCGTTTCCTGACAGGGGGAAAAGTAGCATGAGATGACTGGGGGCCTCTTTGTGGAAATGGAGTTAGGGGTCTTGGCAAATCATGGTACATTCATCTGGTTTACCCCCCTGACACACGCTTGGGTGCCCAGAAATTATTTGTACCAGTTCAGTTTCTCTAATTGCTTTCAGATCTAGGGTAAGTTTGTTCCACTAAAATTTATCCGTCCCCAGCAATTACTCTGTTTGGTGCAGAACTGGCTTCTGTTTTAGATTTTCAGGGAAAGAAAGAAAGAAAATATATATTAAGTCTCAGCTCCTTTGGTCAGAAAATTACCCTAAGTATACAATCAGTTTCAACTGTCTGAAAGGAAAGAAGAAACTTTTCCCTGATACAGATGAATGTTTTCCTTTGTAATCTAACAACTAGAAACTGAATGAATGCGTGTGTAATTTTAGATCCCAAATCAAATACCAAACCAAAACCAATTTCTCAAGAGTCTTTTCATTATCTGAAAATAAAAGGCTGAAAAACAGCTGTCGTAAACAAGCAATTACTTTCATTTTAATGCCACACTTAGTGGCCCGGCAGCAAAACCCCTAGTTGCAGTCTGTCCTTTCACTTACCTGGTTTGGGAAAAAAAGAAAGAAAAAAACCCCCAAGTATAAATCGTGTTAAAGCAATTGCACATGTAATGTAAATGAACCCTCTGGAAACTGGATACCTTCGCGCTGCAGTAACTCGAGGCTCTCCTTGCGGCGTTACTCCGGCGAGATCTGGAGGCTGGAAATTAACGCTACAACTGGAGGGGCTGCGCGCCGCGGCGGGGAGGCGTGCGGGGGGTGCGCAGCGCACCGACCCTCCGCCGCCCCGCCGGCTCCACGCCGCAGCCCGCCCCGCGGTCAGCAGCGGCGCGGTGGGGCAGACCCGCGCGGGGGCGGCCGAGCCCGCACCACCCGCTCTCGGGGCCGCCGTCCCGGGGCCGCGGCGCCGGCGGGGCCAGGGTGAAGGCGCGGGAGGCTCCGCCGCCGTGCGCGGCGGGTGGAAGAGCGGCGCCCGCCACAGTCCCCGCGGCCCGGGGCGGGGGGGATTACCGCCGGCGGCGGCGGGGGGCCTCGGCGCGGGGCCGGAGAAGGGGGGATTAATGCATTAGCGCCGCTTGCTCCTGCAGCTGGCTGGATCGGCTCCGAGACGGGGATTACCGCAGCGAGCGACCACCGAGGCGGGATTGGGCGAAGGGAAGGGGGGCAGGAATACAGGCGGGAGGGCGAGCCCCGCGCCAGCCGGCAGCTGCGGCTCCAGCCCCCGCGCCCCCCAGGGACACGGGGGATCGCGCCCGGGAGACCCGGCGCCCTCTGCCAGGCGGCGACATGCGCGGGGCTGCGCCGCCGCCCCGCACTCCGCAGCGGCCCCTACTGCCGCGCCCGCAGCCCGCGGAGCAGCCGCGGGTCCCCGGCACCGCGCACCGTGGCCCCGCCGCGGGCGGCCCGGGCTGCTCTTGCCGCTCATGGGCGGCTCCGCAAGCCCCGCTTCGGGCCCCCCGCCACGCCGCCGCCGGCCGGGGAGTTGGGGGCGGCGGCAGTTCCGGGGGCGGGGGCCAGAGGCCGCGGGTCCCCTCCGCTCGCACCTGCTTGGCGTAAGCCCGGTAACGCTCGGCAGCGGCCCCGCGCCGGCGAGGAGGAAGCGCTGGGAGAGGAACCGCCCCCCGCCGGCACGGGCAGGCAGCGCCTCCGCGTAGCCGCCGCCGTCGCCCCCGCCCGGGGCTCTACGGTGGCCGCCCCGCCCCGGCAGACCCCGCCCCCCCGGAGGCCCCGCCCACGGGGCGGTGCTGCCGGGCGTGTGCCCCGTCCGGCGGAGCGGGGCGGGGCGAGCGGAGGGGCGGGGAACGGGGCGCGCCCGTCCGCCCGCCCGCCGCTGTCCAGTCCGGGCTTTGTCTCCGCCTCCGCTGGCGGAGCCGCGTCCCAGGGGCAGGGGAGGCGGGCGGCGGGCGCCGAAGGGAGGCAGGGCAGCGGCGGCGGCGGCGGCGGCGGCGGCAGGCGGCGGGAGACAGCGGCTCCCCAGTCCTCGCCGCGCATAGTCCAATGCCTGGCAGCCCGGGGCGAGGAGCGACTTCGCTTTCCTGCAGTGGCACGGCGAGTGCCTCCAGCCTAGGAGTTTTCCTGAAGCAGCTGTCGCACCGGGAGCACTTTTGGTAGAGAGGGAGCAGGAGAAGACCCCGAAATGACTTACCTCCCGAGGCGCGACTGAAGGGGACTTCCTGGAGTGGAACCGTAGTGGAATTTGGGTCTGGAGAGGAGTTGCTAACGCTTTTTTATTATTATTTTTCCCTTTTTTCCCTTCTTCTCCGTGTTCCCTCCCCTCTTTTCGCCCATCATTGGAAATGAACAAATTGCATTTGCAATTCAGAAAGTAGAAATATTAAATACTCCATCCCCCGGGAAGCACACACGTAGTAATGACAAAGGATTGCAAAGGAGAGAGTGGCTCCAGTTTCCCAGAGAGATCCCCTTAAATGGATTACTAAATGGGACACTACATCAGCTAGTTGTCCTCTAGCTGCCTAGATACATGCACCGAAAAGGTACAGTACTCCCTCGTCCGTATCCCTACCTGATCTTTTGGGGTTGCTCGGAAAGGAAGGCTCCCGGGTCGCCCCGGCAGGCTCGGGAGGAGCGAGGACGGTGCGTGGTGTAAGGCTGGCTGCTGCTTTCTGCCTCGACAGCGTTTGCAGCGCCTGGGGAGAAGAGCCGCCTGCAAGTGCACACGCTGCGCTTGCTGTTGCCACTTTCCAGGCAGCTCGTGGCTTCGCCTTTCTTTTCTTTTCTACACCACCCCCCCACCCCCCACCCCACCCCCTACGACTGCTTAACGTGTTAGCCTTCCTCCCAAGCCCCTTGGCACGGCTTGCATGCGCGGTGCCCGGGCCCCTGAGCCCTGCTCGCAGCGGGCCGGCGGCAGGGGGGCGCGCCCGCCGGGTGGCCGCGGGGAGCCGGGTGGCCGCGGGCCGCCGCCGGCGGGGCTGGGGCCGGGCCGCCGGGCACCGTGCGGAGCTGGGTCGGGGGGGTCGTCTTTGTTACAGGGACAATGTGGGCGCTCCGTGCAGAGGCGCAACGCCGCGGTCCCAGCTCTCCCGTGTGGGGGCTAGTTGGGTCCCGCCTGATTTATTCGGGTTTATTTTTAATTTATTTTATTTTCCCCCAAGGTTGGGGTTGCGTTTGGGGGGCAGGGGCCGGGAACTGAGGAAACTTGCTGCGCGGCGCAACCCCCGGCGCAGCCGCGGGCTTTGTTCGCGGTCGTGGGCTGGGGCTGCGGGCTGCCCTCCCCGCCCGCTCCCCGCGGACAGCGCCCGCCTTCCCCTGCGCCCCGGCCGGGGCGGCCGCCGGCCGACCTCCCGCAGCCCCGTGGAGAAGGGCGGCTCTGGGGCAGGGCTGCTTCTCACCCCGTTCTGCGGGACGCCGCCGGCCTCTCCCCCGCGGGCCGGCGGCTCTGCCCGCCGCTTCTCCCCGGCTGGTGAGCGCAGGCAGGCGGGCTGACCCCGGCGCCGAGAGCCCAGGGGAGACCGGACCCCTCGGGCGGCCCGGCGAGCGGGGAGCATCGCGGGGCGGCCCAGCTCCTCTCCCTCCGCCCGCGCCCTTGCCCTGCCGCTGCTTCATCTCCTCTCCTCCCTCCGGCCCCGGGGGCGCCGGGGGAAACGGCGGAAAAGAGAAAGTTTTTCTAAGGGGGAATGACAGGGCCGGCCGTCACAAAGCCGTTGCTGTTCGGCCGGCCCTCCCAGGGGGGCTGCGGGCTGGCGGCGCGGCGCCCCGCACACGCCCCTCGCCGCCGGGGAGCCCCGGGACCGGGTGCGGGCAGAGCCGGGCGGGGGCCGGCGGCGGGGCGCCTTCGCGCCGCTGCTGCGGAGGTGGGGAGGGACGGTGCGGAGGGACAGGATGCTGCCGATGGGCAAGGATGCTGAGGAGGGAGGCGTTTCCCCCTACACGCATACACACCCCGTCCCCATGTACGCACGGGCGGGGAAGGCTCCCGGCTGAGGGCAAGGTGCGTGAGGAACCGTTGCTGCGGCCGCAGACGAGCGGGAGCCCGCACGCCCCCCGGGGCTGTGCTGCTGGGGTCGTGGGGCCGAGGCGCGGGGGGCGCGGCGGCGGCAGCTCGGGCAGCCCCTGGGGCTGGCTGCGGGTCAGCACCGCCCCCGCTGCGCCGCCGGGCAGGGTGCCGCCAAGTTTGCGGCTCCTTCACGTGCGGAGAAAGTACCTGCTTCTTGCGAGGGCTCGACCGCCCAGCCGCCCCTCCGCGCCTGCCTCCTGCCTGCCTCCCTCCCTTCCCTCCCGCCCGAGGGAGGCGTTTCCCGGGGGTGGCTCCGGCCGGCGTGCGGGTGGGGGGCTGGCGGGGGAAGCGGGGCTGCAGCCCGGTCAGTCGCGACGGAGATGCCCTTCTGCCCGCCGGCACCGCCTTTGTCCTGCCTGGCTCTTCCCAGGGTGAGTCGCAAGGCGGTAACTGCTGGGTGTTCCTTAGGCAGATGGCTCTGTCTTCTTCTAACCTTGACCGCTTGGCCAGAGGGGAATTTGTTCAGTTCCTCTCCCGAGCTAATTGCTGCTTTTGAAGTTTGTAAACATGCGTGCTTGTGCCAGCGCCTGTGCATGCAGCGCGGATCTCGAGCTGCTGGAGGCAGAAAATTATTTCACTAATAGAACGGCACAAGTAAAGGCTTTAGTCAGATCGTAATAAATTGTAAAAGACGCAAATTCCTGACTCTGCAAGGTGAATGAATGCTTGGTCTCCCCAAGGAACGCACGCGGCTTGCAGGTGCTGTAAATAACGAAGAGCTGAATGCCCACAACCATTTTCTGTCACAGGGCTGCGTGTGGTGGCTTATTATTTGACACTGATTCTGCTAACTTTTGTTTAGTATCATACATTGACGTTATTAATTTTTAAGCTAACCTCAAAGATAGTAGCTAGAGGTGCGAATTTCCCACAGTCTTTGCAAAAAATTAGTTCGGTGACTGCTTTCCGTTTGCGTTCATTAAGTGTCATCCAGTGAGCCATTCTCATCCAAGTAATCTTTACTTGGCTGGTAAACCCTTTGGCATCAACGTGAGAAAGTCCAGCAGGGTTAGGCTCTTCTAATCACAGAACTCATGGAGATTTTGAGGAGTCTGTGACATTTCTCTCAGAGTAAGATTTATGCAGCTGTTATCATGTTCAGGGCTTCCTTTGCCATTTGATTTCAGACCAGAAAAGGAAAATGAACTTTCTTGGTTAACTTCTGGGTGGGGTTTTTTGGTTAGGTTTGTTGGGAGTTTTTTTGTTTGTTTGTTTTGGTTTTGTTTTTTATAAGACTGTTGTGCATTGTGAGGAAAATTGCCTTGTATGTGGTTGAAAGCAAATACTAGCTTCAGTAAGATCGGGAAGGTTCATCACTGTTAAAAAAAGTGCAGTTGCCAAGGCGTTTTCACTGTCTAGGGTATAATTGTATCTAAAATGAACCTGTTTTTAATATTGTAGCCTCTCATAAGGTATAGATAAAGAGACCTACCACTCTTTAAAGCCAAATAATTTCCTGTGCATAAAAATTTTGATCTCTGTTCTCCACCACTCTTCACTGGAGAAAATCTCTGGCTTTCATAGAAATTTTAGTTCAGGAGCAGAATGCCCAGATAAGGTTTCTGTACAAATGCTATATTAATTTTAAAATAGTAAGTAATACTGGTTTTTTTGCTTTTCATGTAGTAGGAATCAAATGCTTGAAGCATGCATGGGTGAATACTTCAGAGAGGATGAATCATATGGTCACAGATGTTCTGTGTATTCTCAATTAATCTGCATTAAAATTTTTGTATTCTTACTTAATTAGAAAACCAACCTTACATACTACTTCAACCAAAAATAATTGGGCACTAGCATCTATGAGAAACAGTACTAACTACAATCTCTAGCTACTTGAAGATAAAAGCAAATATTAGCCGTAAACCCCTCTTAATGTTTGTAAGTAGAGAATCACAGTTATTGGAATTTAAGACTGAAGAAGGAGGTAGGTCAGGCTAAGGATGAGGACCTGCCTTCATTGCATTTTTGAAAAGAAGAAAAAAAGGGGAGGGGGGGAAGAAAAGGAGAGAGATCAAATTAATGACCTGTGATAAATCCAGACTAGAACTGTTTGCATTAAAAAGGAAGTAGGTGATTGTGAACTTGCTTGTGCATGTTTTGTGAAGGGAAGGGGAAATTTGTCATCTTGTTTTGAAGAGCCATACATAAATACACATGAAAGGAGTTTGCATGGTTTACAGCAGGGGAGACATAAAACGTTTTAGGATTAAATTGACCTGAGCTAACACATGCCTCACATCCAACTTGTTTCCAAGAACACATTGTTGTGCTACCCAAACAAATGTTTTGTGTGTAGTACCTGATTCCCATACACTGTTGCAGAGTGCTGAAAACAAACAACCGGGTGAAGGCTGGAAAATAACGCTCAACTCTATTAGATGCAGCATATGCTAGAGAAGAGTTGAACTGTACTAAAAACAGAAGTTTTCATTCTCCTAATTTAATACAGATGCTGCAGTATTTTACCTCCTACTAATCATTTATTGAGGAGGTAAATCTCTAGCCCTTATCTTTCCCTGTCTCATTCATCCGAATATGCTTTGCTCACCCTGTAAAGCCGTGCTTGCCTGAGTACTTTTCTGAGTAAAGGCAGTTGCTGAAATATTACTCAAATAGAGACTTTTTTTTCAAGTTAAGGCCCCAGCCTGAAAATATTGTTTTCTGTTGGGAATCAGTACTTGGTGAGGACCTGAAGCTGTGGTGTGAGCACATTTGCTCTGGATTGACCTTCAGTGTTAGGTCAGACCAAGGTCTGTGTGTTCTGGAGCAAGCCGCATCTGACAAATTGTGACAAGCTACGTTTTGACAGCGCAACAGAAAAATACAAGGAATAAGCAAGGCTTCTACTGATGACTGTTTGAGCATTTTATGCTCATTAATTCTGTGTATCAGAATTACTCTGAGGCGGGTGAGACATACACAGATATCATTTTGTCTGTCACATACAGTCCGTAGTAGCATGGAGTCTGGCTGCTGGTCAGCAGAATGCAGCAACTATGAACCGTGTTCAAAGGCAGAAACAAGCAGCTGGAGGAAAGCCTGGGCCTGACCCTGACACCCCTCTATAGGAATATTTTTGGTTTTGGCCTGTTGCACCAATCTCTTGAGTGAGAAACAGTTTAGATGTGCGTAGAGTCTGTGAAGGCAGAAGGGGACTTACCTGGTTCAAGTGCAAACCTGGCAGACTGGAGCTTGCGTGTCTTTATATGCTGTCTTGTGAGACAACTCAACCATTACCTGTGGCCATGGAAATAACTGAATATTCATATTTATACAGTGTTAAGGGATCTTTATTTGTCCATGGTGAATGATGATCTGGCTTTGGGTCTTGATTGCAACATGGCAACATGGCAGCACAGCTCCAAGGCTTTAGGATTTAAAGGGAAGAGTGCCACCTACTGTGTTATAATTACATATATATTGCGTGTCCCTCCTATCTTCCAGAATTTCCAGGCTGCTCACTTGCATATCCTATTTTAGTAGCTGGAATATGTGAAAGAATTAAAAATTAAATGTGGTGTGGGAACTGAAAAAAAAAACCAACCAGAAGAAAAGAGGTGTGCACCTACAGCATCAGAGTATTCTGGAGGTTTTAGGAGGGGTTCACTGAAAGGCATAGAGGCATTTGCAGTTCTTGTCACTTCAGACTTAAAAAGGCTGCTAACAGTTAATAGCGGGGCCACTGGAAATAGGGAAGGGGATGAGAGATCTATGCCTCCCTCCATAAAATAATCATGCTCTCAACTGTAATGTACCTGGTGAACATAAATGAGGCTGCCAGACTTATGCCCTCTGATATCTACAGTTTACCTCCAGCTATAGTTTAACAAAAAAAAAGGAAGTAGATAGCAAGTTGTTTTTTTTTAAAAACAGCTTTCAAAAAAGGAAGAAGAAAATGAGAAAACACCATCATGAATGATCCCATAATTCGCTGCAAACCTCTTGAAGTCTTTCCCAGTATAGAACTGTAGTTATTTATCAGTCAAAAGGACGGGTGTACTATGCTCTTTGTGAATACAGAGTCATTTTTGTATGAAAGGAATTTTCCCCAAGCCCCAAAGTGTTTCTTTAGTAGCTGAAATAGAGATGTAAAATGAAGTAGATAAACCAGCTATTAACAGAACTGCCAGTTGCTGTATCTCCAGAGTGAAGACATATGTTAATTCACTACATTCAGTGATGACCTTTCCTTTAAAAGTATTGTTAATAATAGGCATTTCTATATAGAGCACTTATACTAGATGGTTGAAATTCACATATCATGGACTATGACATGCTATTCCCCCCCCCCCCCCCCCCCCCCAAGAAAACTGCTACCAAGGAACTTTCTACCAAAATACGGTTTTACAACGTTCATGCAATGCTGAAGTTAAAAGAGTTTCAGGGGATAGATGCACAGCACGGCAGCACATCATGCAATGTGGGAGCATGTGGGCTGTCCTTGGTATGGGAAGCCTTTGGCTCCTTCTCCCTCACCCTCCTCAGGTAAAGCCATGCCTCGGCTGTGGGCTTATACTCTTTGTGTGATACAGGCAAAAAAAGCATCCTTGTGCTTTTATCATCTCAGTAGCCTGTTGCCTTTAGTGAAAACTTTATGAAAGTGGAAAGAAATATTTTTATTATGCCTTTCTACCTTAGTCTGAGACCATCTAGTGGATGAGGACTATAACACTACTATTTTTTGCTGGAGATAATATTGCAAGTTTGATTATGCACTTTAAAAAAAGGTATTCCTAACCCTCATCAATTTTGCAATGAACCTGACAGGCTCAGAGGGCCTCATAGTAATGAAAATGTGTGGAGTATATAATAGATATGGCTGGGTGTTCCAGTTCAGCGGATGGAAAAAGCACTCTCTTATATGAATCCCGAACACAATGGGAAAAACTGTGTCCAAATATATTCCTGACTGCAGGAAACATTATTTCTGTTGTCTTATCTCTCTCTGCTCAGCTTCACTCAGAAGTTCTATATATTGTGTATTCCTACATGTGGCTTTGATAGTCAAATGGGAAATCGGCTGTGTTGGTTCCTTCACCATTGTTCGTTGAACATTTATCCATTACTTGCAGTCAGGGCAGCTGTTCATTGAAATGTTAATGAGAATTTGAACAGTTTATAATTCTATAGTTTCGGGGGGGTTAGCAGAAAAAAAATGCTGTTTTATTGATGCCTTTCAAAATCTACTTTTTATTGGTAGATTGAGATGGAATCTATGCTAATTCCTCCTGCATTCCTGAATTATGGCCTAGCTAGGCACTGTCGCTGGGATCTTCATCTATTAATCATGGAAGCTGCTTTCTTATTCGGTTGCCATAGTTTCAGTGCCTCAGATAGTGTTGGGGTGCCTTGGGAAAGGCTTGAGATATACTCGGACTTGCAAACCTTGCAGTTATTTTGGCAGTAGAAGAGCTCTAAAGGAACGGAAAACAGCATCCAACATTATTCAGAGTTGGATTAAAAGAGGAAACTTCTGGATATGTCTCTTTGGATCTTGTTATGTGAATGTCCAGTTAATATTTACTCCCAAGATTTGCTTTTTGTTTTGTCTGGCTGGTAAAATTGTACACTTCAGAAACTAATGGCTACCTTTATCCGTTGCAAGAGCAAAACCCACTTTTCGTTAGTTCTGCTGATAAATGGTTCAGCAAATTAGTGCATTTAGGGTTTCCTAAGCAATCCAAGTAATTTGTTTTACATTCTCTTTTAACCTAGCTACATAAAGCATGACATCATGTTTGAGACTGAGTTAATGTTTATTGTTACCTTAAATTTAATAAAATGACAATAAGCACCCTTGTTAACTGCAGAGCAGCTTGAATTACACAGTAGAAAAGGGGAAATAAACTTTTTTTCAGACAGAACTAGTGCTCCTTCAGCACTGAGTTGGCATTGGCAGTATTTTTTTAAAATAATGTTTCAATATCTGTTCACAAATTCAGCATTAAAACATGGATGCTTCCAGAAATGTGGAGCCTTGAGTAGTCAGAAATAGCTTTTTTGACAAATGAGGAAAGTGGTAAAGTAGTAAATAGGTCTAGCAGGAAAGTAGCTGGAAGACTGACTTGCCAATGTAAAGCTGAATATTAATCGTTTGCGTAATACAAAATAATGCACAAGCATCTTTTCCCTAAGCAAATCATGGTCTCCTTTTTCTTTTCCCATTGAGAAAAAATTTTCATCGCTTCTGTGTGAGCAGGACTAAGCCACATGTTTTAGCAGGTATTTAAATTCCATTTCTTTCGCACTTTACAGTGTCTCCAGAATTAAGTGATTTCCCTCCACTTCTAATAAAGCAGTTTAGTTCTTACACAGATAAGCATGATACATACCTTCTGTTCACAAAGGGAAAAAAAAACCCAACCTTGAATATTCACATCAAGCAAAGAATCATGTTAAAAGCTGTGCGGTTTAGATTAAAGGATTCAGTATAATTGAACTAATCTGGAAAATTAGCCACTTTTTTACTTCCAGGTTATTAGCTTGCATTCAGAGATGACTTTTAAAGCTTCGGCTTGGGACTTTACTACCCAATCCTGTCAATTACTGAAGTGGGATGTGGGATCAACAAGCATATTGAAAACATGTGCCTGTTATTTGTAATCCACCCTTAGGAGCCCTAGCAACGGAACAAATGGAAGTCCAAAAATTTCACATGAATTTTAAAGATGACAAAGCTTTTTTTGTTGGTAGATGCACAGAAAAATTGTATTTGTAATTTTATACTCTCACATAGTATAGAAGTTTCTGTTTTATAGTCTGGCTCCTGCATACTCTGCTGTATATGCATTTTTCACATTAAATTAAATGCAGCCTTTTTTCCGTTAAACTCACAATGTGCATGCGTGTATCTAGTGGATTGACAGTCTGATAGAACAAATAGTATGCCCTGGTCATTCCATTTGGAAGGGAGCTGGTGATTACTTAAGAAAATTGTTACAGTGGAAAACTATCTTAAGTCAAAGCTGTAAAGGTAAAAATTCAGTTGTGTTCTTCTCAAAATTCATTGTACTGCATTTAGTTTCAGGTTAGGTATAGAACTGCTCTGCATAGAAATCAATTTAAGCAGTTCTGTCAAATACATTTGTACTTTCTTTAACATTGATTAATGATTTTTATTGTATATTATTTGTTACCTTCAAGAAGCAGAGAAGTGAGTGGTAAGTGATTGTATAGTCAGAGGCCCAGTCTTGTTAATGTTGGAGAATAAAAACATTTCTGCTGAACACCTAAGGAAAAACGCCCTTACTCCATTTATAGTTCAGTATAGTTCTTTCGGTTTTGTGGTTGGTCGTAGAAGTTCTTTTGCATCCCCAAGCACCTGGATTTTAGCATCAAATGTACTAATCTCATCAAGGAAAGAAAACAATCTTTTCTGGGAAAGTAATTGTTGCATTTGTGCTTTTTTAGCATTGCTACAGAGTTTACTTCGCAAACCTTGCACATGTTGAATGGCATCTTAATGCCTGAATATTCCTGGAAGGCCAAAGCTTGGCTTGGGCTGCATGCTTGCGAAGGGATCTGAAAGAAAGGAAAATTGTCCCTCGTTCAACCTCAGAGGTCCCCGGTGCCAGCAGCTGGTCCCTGGCTGTGGGCAGAGTAAACTGCTGCCTGCTGGTCCTTTGAGCGGGTGGAAAGGAAGGAATGACGGGAGGGCGGCCAGAGCCCTGGCTGCACGCCTGGGTCTGCCTGGGAAACGATGCGTTTGCAGTCGGCACGGGCGAGGACAGTATTACTGCATCCTGTCCCAAAATGCCAGAGCAAGAAAAAAGATGGCATGCAATGCCTTTTGTGCCGTCTGGAGCTGCTTTTCTGCCACTTGCTCTACATGCAGGTTACAGCCCAGTGTCTGTCACCGGATGGCAAAGGAGAGGTTGAATCCCACAGGATTATCTTTCTTGAGTAGCACTTCATGCCATGAGCATGGCAAAATGCTGCCTGATGTTTGATTCAAAATGCCTTTTTTATTATATAGAAAGGCTCACAGGCTGTTTAACTTCAATCTTGAACCTTGGGTTGTAGTCTTTATAGTACTGGCTTTTCATCGTATCTCTCTGATAAAAGAAAGGCGTTGTGCATTAAAATTACCTTTTGAATTTAGTCTTCTGTATGAACAGAATTTCATACTGTGTGTATAAACTTCTAGGAGTGTTAAACCCATTCTGCTTCTGAGTAATTTGTACTCATTTATTACAAATGCACAGTTTTTGCAATTACAACTTACTGGTCCTAACCGTATTAATCAGAAATGACCACCGTTAAATTGATTTTTTTAAGTTTGCTGTAGACTGTTATAGGGGGGTGATCATATAACATTATTAAAGAACTGTGTCCATGCAAGAAGACTTTCTTTTATAGAAAGGCATCGTGCAGATTTTTTTTTGTTGTTGTTGTTCTTGGAAAGGAGTTAAAGAGGAGAATCTTTCCAAGTTTCATGAAGAAGTAAGAAGACAAACTTTTTTCTAGTGATTCTTTGGGATTCTTCTTTCCCAGTGAAATTATTCTTTAATTCGAAAAGGAATTTGTTTTGCTTTAAAAAGAAATTAAGAACTGAATCCTTAAAGAGCTGTGGTGGGAAGAGGAAAGATTTTTGCATGAGCTACTACACTTTTTCATTATTATCTGCAAGGTGTTTCCTTTTAATTCTGTTGTAGGGAAGTCCAGCATGCTCAGATACACTGACTAATTCTGTCACGAGACGCATATATTGTAGGGTGGTGTCGTCTTTTTTGCTTTATCCTGTTCTAAGCATAAGACCTAGAGATACTGCCAGAACACTTCCTTTCCCAAGATTAGGGAAAAAAAAATAATAAAAATATCCGGTTCTTGTTCAACAGTATGTGTAGTCCAAAAGGCAAACTTAGCCAAACCAGAGCTAATAGCCTGAAGATGTGTGATGAAGGCTGGTGATTGACTGGCTGACTGTAAGAATAATGTCATTTTGATTTGTCAGAACATTTTCCTTAGAGTATGACATATATGTGTTAAAGTATCTATCAGAGAGAAACTTTTTCCTTCTCGTGCACTCTTGACATTTTTGACCAGTTGTTTTTGTTTGTGTCCATCTGTGTTTCTCATAAGCTTTCCTGTGTAGCTGAAATCCTGGAGGTAGTATCATTTGCAAAAAAATCCAAATAGCACCCAACTCAAGTGGTGTTTATGTGAGAGAGGCAATTCAGCCAGGCCCTTTCTGGTGCATGCTGGTGCAACTAAATGCTAGTGATGTGCTGCAGAAGGGTGTAAAGTGTAGCCTATATAAAGATTACTGATGTTGGGTAAGGGGTCTGTAAGAATGCTTGCATTGATTTACCTTGAATAGCAAATTGGTTCTTCAAACTTTTTTCTTTTTCTTCTCTTTCTTTTCGCACATAAATGGTCAGTAATCTATTTTAGTTTGAAACAGATGAGAGAATTCATTGCTCTCACATTAAAGTTACTTAAAGAACTTTTCAAAACCTGGAGCACCTACACCTACACATCAGTGCTTTTTCAGAAGGGGCTAATCCTGACCTCCTCCTCTATGCCAGGCTCCCAAGATCCAAATATCTGGCTTCCCAACTGTAAACCTCTATTCAAACAAGCTGCCTTAGCTCACATGAATATGTCTTCAGAACCAATTAAATTGCTCATGCAGGTAAGTGCAGAGGAGCTGGGCCAAGGCACAAAAATGTAAGTTAGCAGGATCTAACCTTTGGTCTGTTAACATCAAACAGAAAAACGAAAGCACAGTTTTGCTTCAGATTGCACGTCCATATTTATTTCATCAGGCATGGGACTTGTCTAGAAAATCTATTCTTTGGGTGGTTCGTTTCGTTGACATAAACCTTACTGATTTCAGTGTGAGTAGTTAATTACTGAAAGCAAATTAATACCAAAACCATCAAGAAGGCATTGTACTGTAATGGCATTTGTACATTGGGCTGGTATTTAAGCTTGAAAGAGTCTAGCTAGTACTGGAGATTTTTCAGCAGTAAACCAGCAGAGAACATGTTTAGTAGGGGGGCTGGAGTGCTACTTCACAGCTGCGCTGCCTACTTGTAGACAGCCATCATATGACAGCCTGCTCTAACAACTCTACGCATTTAAAAAACAGGGTTGTGTAAGAAGGAACACAACACGTTTACTGAAATACATTTGTGGGGGAAGGGCCTTAAAGATTTCAATGGGTGGAATTTAGTGAGAGAGAATCCATTACATTTACGTGAGATTGCATGTCAGAGCCTGGAAAGAGGGCAAGTCACCTCTCCTACCGACACATGGCAGCCTTAGAAAGTGCTACAGATTTCAAGAGAAAAAGACGTTTCACTTTTTGGCACAGTTTCTGAATACAGGGGTACAGCTAAAACATACTATACTGTCTAGACAGAAAAAGAGCTTGGTCACGTATTTTTTATGCCGAAAGGGAGAAGTGCTTCTCCTTTTTAAAGTTTTCCGGCAGCTTGTTCAGCTGGGTGATTTACGTTGTGAAAACTAATGCACTGTGTTTTTTCCTTTGCATGTCGTCTGCCCTCTTGTGTTCCAGAATCTCAGTGCAGACGCTTCAGGCGTCCAGATGATAACGAGGGTAGTGAAAAACATGGAACGAGAACAAGAACTGATGGACACAAGCCATGCTCTTCAAAGGCATTGAGTTTGTCTGTGTGTGTATGTTGTCATGCTGTCTGCAGTATAAGAAGCAATACAGTTTCCAGCTTGCTTAAACGGAGACAGAGACATTAGAAAGTGGGTTAGCCAAACTGATGTGCAGAAAAGCTCTAGGAGTGAATTTGCAGTGATGGGTAAAGGCCATAATGCATATGATTAAAGTGAGACTGCTGCCTACACAAGGAATTGCTAACAAGATTCTTTCACAGCTTTCATGTCTCAGACCTGCTTTTACAGAAAATAAATTCATGTTTAGTTTCAGAGGCTGCACCGTTTTCCTCAGACCTACAGAGTAGATAAGACAATCAAACTATGCAAGTGCAACCAGTTGAACAGAAAATAATGCAATATGCATTGAGCAGAAACAGTGGCTGTGTGTGTTAGCAAAATGGTGTCCCAGGTTAGCATTCGTTCTGTCTACATTGAGCACCTGTTCTCTTACTGCTTAGTTCTTCAGTAATCACAGGGAAGGGAGGCTAAAAGCACAGATTAAGTTAAGGCAAATTAGCTGGATTTTAGAGAGAGAAGGGCAGATACAAAAGGATTCCGTGTCCTTTAAACAGTTTCCCCCACCACCACCTCTTATTCAAACGGGAAGGTAGAAATTGCTTCAAGCTATTATATAGTTTCTGGCAGTAGTTCTGGCACTTCCCCTCGCTTGTATAAAGTATATTTTCTGTACCTCAAAAGATTATTTAAATACACTCTTATGTTTAAAGCGCTTCCAGAATTTATAATTATATGAACTTCCTGCAGGATGCAGAAAAATAAGACTGCAGCAGCTGTATGTTGTCCTAGTGCTTAGACAAATAAATAGTAATTCAATTAATTCTTTATTTGAAAAGTGACTTAGAAATCAGCTAGAAATAGGTTTGACCCACCAATCTAAGGCCATTTTAATTTTCAATTTTCCAATCGATTTTTTTAACTTCTTGAGAAATAGTGTGCACTTGGATTTGGATTTTGTCTCAGGTCAGTCCCATGTAAACTCAGTGCTTATTTTAAACAATTTCATTTGTGTCTTGCTTGAGACACAGCATCTTTGAGCCTTCATTTTCTTAACAATAGTCATATTACGGATCTGGAACATGTCAAATGCAGATTCTGGAAGTGGTTCTTTTGGCCATCCGAGAATTACTTTTGCATTAAGGACTCAAGCCCAAGTGCTCAAGTCTTGACAAAAAGAACTTGCAGAGATTAGCATGTTTTGGGCAAGTTTTTTGTTTGGTTGTTTTTTTTACTTCAAAGCAAAATACTCATGGTGAGAGTTTTATATAGTTTTGAATAATTCTGCTTCCACTCCTGCTGATCTCTTGAGATCCATACAGGCTGAGAAATCAGCAGAAGGGCACAGCAAGCTGATCAAGATGCCTGTGTCCATGTGCTGATTTTGGGTCTCTTGACTTTCCTTGTGGCTTTAAATTTGTGCCTCCCCAAAATCCGTTTTGCCAGGGTACAGTGGACTCCCATCTGGGGAAGACCTTTCTGAAAAAGTGGTGTGTTTGTATTTGCATTCTGTGATTGTGCTATGGACAGATGCTTGCTTCTAACCCCAGCTCACACCTTTGCCTGCCGCTCGATCTGCACCTCAGTCTTGATCTTCAAGGCTGCGTGCTGGTTTTAGGCAGAGCCTTGGGCAGAAGGCTGCTGTCAAGCAGCTGGCATTGTGTGTAGAAGAAAGGCAGTGTGTTCACAAAGAAAGCATTCAGTTCTTCAGGCTCATCTGATCAGGTCTCACTTATTGGAAAAAAAATAGTGAGTTGTGTGTGTTTGAAATGTGTCATGGCTAAAACGTCTAGAGACTTAGAACAGAAACTACTCAAATGAATTCATAAATAAATCAGATGTTCCAAAAGAATTATGAAAGGCTTCAAGAGTTCTCTTCCTGGGTACATCATGATGGTGATGTACTGGAAATGTATCTGCAAATAAAGATGTTGCCTAATTGCTTCACTCACACCTGTTACCTGCTGGTAGACCAGACTTTTCAGACCAGGCAATTGTTTATTTAGATTTCTACTTTGTGTGTGCTAGTAACTTAAGAAGTTAAGATTGGAAGCCTCCAGTTCTTCTCAGTACAAACTGCATACTCTGTAGACACCTGTCCCAAGCCCATCTCAGTACTTACTGAATAGCCTGGAAAACAGGGAGGTTGTACATTGGAGAGGGCATTGGATTTTCAATGAGACCAACACAAGGTGTGAAGACATGGGGAATGTGTTGTAGCACCAGCTCATCTTGTTTGAGAGTGGTGTCTTAGCAGCCCTGGCCCTGTAGACATGCTGCCAACTTCAGCTCAGGTTTCAATGATTCAGACAAGGAAAGGTCGTTTCAGCAGCTCTGTGGTGAACCTAGTTAGGATGGAACAGAGGTGCCACTGAGTAGTAACAAGGCAGCTCACACTAACTAGACTGATTATCTTAAAAAAAAAAGAGTGGAGGTGGAAGACTCCATAAAATATTATGTTACATTCTTGTGATGGAACCTGTGATCTCATAGGAACATATGTGGTATTTCCATTGACATCAACAGGTGTGAAGCAAGGACACTGTCTTTGGCCACAGCTTTGGCTTAGAAAACACTAGGATGTCTTAAAGTCACTGCTGTCAGTCTCTGCTTTAAATTCCATTGCAATTTTATGTTATAGTGTGAGATATAAAAAGATTAAAAACTTTTCTGGAACCTGCAAGACTAAATGGAAAATTAAGGACAAGTTGTCTCCCTTAACTGCAGGAAAAATCCTCACTTTTTATCAGCTTAAATGAAACCCTCTTCTTGAACTGAGTACTTCATACCTAATGCATATTTTTGGCATTAACTCAGCAGGCAAAAGATGGGAAGCTGTGTTGTCCTGCTGAAGGATACATTGGAGGAGAATAAGTAATAGAGAATTTATCTTCTTCACTATTTGTGGTGTCTTTGAAGTGGTGTTAATATTTGGAGAAGTTTATATGTCAGATTAATGCCTGCTCTGTGAGCTTGTGAGAGAGATTACAAGAAACCTATGAATAATTTGCAGGCTTTCCCCTGCCCCCACACCCACACATACACACCCAGCAAAACCACTAAGATGGTCCAGGTTGAGGTATCACTTTATCTTGACAACATTTTTTTGACTGAAGCTTCACTCAGAATATTTTAATGAAGAGAAAGATATTTTGGGTAGATGCTCCCCAGTTAATTAAGTTCAAGTTAAATTTATGGAGGCATATTAGTGCTTGGTATGTGTAATCTCTCAAAAACATTGTCTTTGAAAAGATAACATGATGACTAAGTCAACAAGAAACCCATAAACCTTGAAATGATGAGCGGATACAGCTGTGGTACCATACTGCTCTTGCTGGATCCCAGCTACCCCCACAGCTGGTGGGACAAACACAGATATGTAGAGTAACATCTAAGGAAAAAATGGTTATAGGGGGCAAGGAAAGTAGCTGTAATGTCAGGGCTGCGGGGTGGAAGGCTTTTAGGAACAGAGAGATTAAAGGAATAGCTGTAGTTACATACTCATGCTGGTGCAGAGGGGTAGCCAAAGTGCCAAGGTACAGGAGGGGAGGGCAGGGTGAAAGTGCTGCATTTCATTGCCTTCTACCTTACAAATTAGCAGCACGCAGTGGGATGACTCCTTTCTGATAAGCTGTCGCCCTCTAAAGTATATAGGAAGCTTGGAGTGAAAAAACCTGGATGGCACATGGGAGATGGAAGTGACATCGTTTGTCTCTCTGCCTGATTTCTTTACCCTTTGTACAGAACTTGGTAGGTGAGGGAGTGAAAAAGTTCAGATGGGACCCTGCTCTGTCCCCACACCCTCCTTCTTGCCCTGGGAAATCTCACAAGACTCCTTCAACTTCTCTCACAGGCTATTGGTAGAGAAAAGGTGGTTTTCCATCATTGCTGAGCATCTCGAGTGGTTGGCTTGAAAAAGCATTTTTTCTGTGGGGAAGAGAGATTGACATGTAGCAGTGCACAGTAAAGAGGCACTGAAAATAAGCATGGTAAGCAATTTTGTTGTAATAAATTTTGGGCAAAGAGGTGGAAGGAGGCTTTACGACATGGTTTTGAGGGAAGCTGCTACTGGGCTGTAAGACCTTCTTGCTGCCAGGCTAATGGTGAGTTGACGTGTTTGCAGCCATGAGGGAAGGGCACTGGCATTCCCCTTTGCAGCTGGCTGGTCAGCTGTCTGGAACAAGATCATGGCTTTTGGCCAGTTCCCACTGAACTAATAAAACTTCCTTTATAAAAAAAAAATAAAAAATATCCCTGCACCTGGCACTGTTTAGGAAAATTGTCAGTAGCCTCAATGGGGAAGCCAAAGCCTAGCTCAACACAGAGGCTGAAAACCCTATAAGTTAGATTTTGATGTATTAGACCTTTTTAAAAAGATGGCAGCCTGTATTTCTGAAGAGGGGGGGTTTGTGGGTGGGGAATGGAAAGGGAGAACTGGTGGCTTTAGAGGCAGAAGGCCCCCAGGTCTTTGCTGGACCCAGAACTCTTGCTGAGATGAGCAGGACTGACCCTTGTGCAGGCAACGAGCATAGTGTTGGTCTTTGTGGAAGGGAAGAGTAACATCAGCGCAAGGATCACTTTGTTAAGGTGTGATTGTCATGCTGTGGTGGTAACTGCTGATGTGCCAGGAGGCGTGTGAAGTTCAAAGCCACTTTTCCAGCTCTGGATGTCTACAGAGGAAAAATCTGCCGAGTGGCTGCTCCGAAGTGAGCCAGGAGTGCAGCTTACCGGCTGCGTAGTACCAGGAGGCAGGGTAGTATGTGTGGCGGCTCTCCCTGCGTCATGATGAACGTGAGCAATCTGGTGTTTGTCACAGGTCTTAAAACTAAACCCAAGTGTAAATAAAGAACCCTGCTGCAAGTGAGCAGGATTTTTATAGTGGTTTCCAGGAATGAAATCAAACCTAAACTGCAAGGGAAGTATTCTCTGCCATAATCAAAGTTTGTGTACAGAATGTTTCAAATAAACGCTCTGTAAAAATGATTTAATTCTAGTGTGATTATGAACTTTCACAAACATGCTGTTTCACATTACTCTCTTAAATAAATTTGATTAGTAACAGCTGTGACTCCTCAAGTCCTCCAAATTTTATTTTCTCAATAGAAAAGAGTTGAAATCCTCAAATTATTGTAACTGAAGATTTTGTTTGTATTTTAAGCTAAAATGTGCTTGACAGTGTCCTAGCAGTAATTAGGTGGGCACGCTCCTGCTTGGAGAGGCTGCAGTGAACAACCTTTAGTTCAGGCAGTCTTTTCAGTTCCTGGAGCACTTTGTGAGTATTAGCTGCTGTGTGCTGAATGAGTACTAAAATCAAAGTTATAAACGGTGCTGCTCAGTGACAGGCTGTTTGAACCCAGAAGCAGGCTGCTGCGGCTGCATTGTGAATGACCCCCCTGCACAAACTAGGCACAGGCACTCACCCCTTCCCACACACACATATATTGCATATGTTTTCTAATGGTAATGTTTGTCTACCACCCATGCTTGCTTTGGTTTGTTCACGGTGTGGTGCTCTGTGGAACAAGATAGCGTTCGGATGTTGAGGGCATGGGTTGTCTTTCCTACCCACTCCTCCCTCATGCAGAAAATAAATCTGGTTAGTGGAGCCGGGATGTGCTCTGCCAGTTGTACGCTGTGCTGCTGAATCCACTGTTTGGCTTCCCCCTGAAGATGCCAAATCGCACTTTATGGCACAGTGTGCTGCAGAGTTTCACCTTCATTACAGGGCAGGCTTCCCGGCCCACAGTTCTGCCATCTACTGCTGTTGTTGCCAGTGCTGGGTGGCTTTCTGCATCTGTGACCATAACCTACTTCTCAGCAGTCTTTGATGTGAGCAAGGGCTGCAGGCATACTCTCCTGTACAGCTCTTCGACTAATGAGCTTGTCTGCTAATTAAATAGAAAGGCGAAGTTGGCAATATCTTTGATATTTATTCTCAGTGTGGCCCTTTTGACTTGTTTAGAGTTGCAGGGTGGTCTTGAAGGAAGAGATTTGGTAAGCAGTTGCAGAGTTTGTATTATGCTTTATCAACATTGAAATAAAGTTTTTAAAAGACAGTTTTGTTCTTTTAAGCCAGATAATGCAATATAATTTAAAGTAGAAGTGAAGCTTAACTGAGACCAAATTTACAGTTAGAAGAAAAAAAACACATGTGGGAAAGGCCTTTTGTTGAGACCAAATTTACAGTTAGAAGAAAAAACATGTGGGAAAGGCCTTTTGTGAAATCAATATTAGTGGTTTTGTTTATGCCACACATGCTCAATGACATCCATGACGAATTACAGTCAGAGGTTACATAGCATTTATTACACGCTTTTAACCACCTTAGTTGCACTTTGCGTCCTAATTCTCCCCCAAGATTACTTTAACCGTTTTAGCCTTCTTGAGCAGCATAAGGTTGCTGCCATTTTTTTCAGGGGAAGAAAGCCCCAACAATCTAACTTAGGATAGGAAGGTTGCCTTTTTACCCAGCACATGAAGAGTCTCCTATATAGATATACATTTGCCAAGGGTAAAACGTGTTTTTTTGATGAGGTAGGAAACACGTTTAAAGCTGAGATCCTCTGATCTGCTAGGGTGAGAGGCAGATGGTTGGACCCCCAGGTGATTTGTATCTGCTCACTCAGTGCTCCCTGTCAAGCATCAGTGCTCTGCAGTATCCAGAGTGGGAGATTCTGTACTTCCAAGGAGAAACACACTGCTTGCCTCCTAGTTGTGTGACTTACGTAGGCATCAGAATGTATAAGCATTAATGCACCTAAAAAAACCCCATGCTGGGTCATTCCAAGATTTGTAATTATTAATTAGTTACTGTTTTTTCCTTCGTTCTCCTCTCTATCCACCTCTGTAGACAGATGCTAGATAGCTAAAGCACTGAAGCTGGATATTCATAAAAATATGTGAAAAATGGTTAAAAGGCCTAAGACAGTTTAAGTATGTGAAACGCTACAAGCATTCACTAATGCTGCTTCTATTTGTGGCTCTTCTCTGGAGTTTGTTCATAACGTGTGTCCTTTCCAATGTTTTGATGGTGTGGAAAGTTTTGGGGGTGTGCCTTGGTCTGCTGGTCAACAAAAGAGTAACTGGTGCAGGTTTGTGTGCAGGCTAAATGAAAAAAATTAATGTTACTACTCCGGCTCTTTGCTGGGGTCAGGTCAACAAAATAATAAAGGAAAAGTTCAGATAATCATATGCCACCTTGGTGGCACAGCAATTTTCACAGACTTGCCATGCAGCAGAATGATTTGTGACTTCCCACAGCTACTTCATACTGCTAATTTAAAGCCAAGAATTAAAGGACTGCAGGTCTTCTGGTAGCAAGTAATAACCTGAGAGAGCAGATCTCCTTGTAACCTTGTGGCGATCCTGGTAAGTGGTGTTGAATGCCTGGAGACTGTCAGGCTAGGTGCTCGTTTCAGTTGCAGTTATTAAATGGAAACAAGTGCTGCTTACATTTGTGTCTTCTGAATGAGAAAATTGCAAGTTCAGAAATCTACATTAGGAACAGATTGTATCAAGAGAGATTATGAAAATCTGCAGACTTTAAAATTTGTGTTCAGGTGAAAGGTGTTGAAGGATAGAGGTGTGTTATATAGGATGATCTCTCAGTTTCTTAGGTCATTAATACGCTGTATGAGAACTGATCTAGACATTGTAAAGTAAAATAGAAATATGGCTAAATAATTTTTCTTTGATGATTATGTAGAAGAGGAATGAGAGTTAATCATCAGAGACCTGTTTACAGGCAGTACATGGGAGGGTGGGACTGGCAGGGAAACCACTGCTAGTAGATTTATTTTCATTCTGATCCTTTCAGTGATCGTGACTTGGTGCTGACCATAAATATATTGTCTAGCTTTTTCAAAACAGAAAAAAAAAATTCTTTTCTATATAGGGACATGAAGAGGTGTAATATTAATTGTCTGCCCTGTATTTTTGATGGAAATACTAAGGAGCTAGTAGTTTTAGTATTTTGCTCAATAATAAAGGTTAATGCTGAAGGGAATGTTTTACTGGACATGCATTTGATAATTTTCCCAATTGCAAATAAAGAGATTTTAATGTTTTATTTTCTCCAGGGGTTTGCTCTTACAGTTTAGCTTCGTTTGCATTTGTGGAGGCTTAAGAGAGGTGTCACGACTTTCAGAACTGCTGAATATTCAAGACTTCTCTGTGCAGTTGGTGTCACTGGAAGGTGCAGCATGCTTTCAAAGGGCAGGCCACTGAGCTGTACTTTCGATTACAAAAATAGGCAGCACAGGTCTTTTTTTTAACGGGCTCCTGCAACTTCTGTGGATGCAAAATCCCCATGGACCATGGGCATCAGGTAAAATCAGCCCATCTGGTGCAGCCATCCCAGCTTGCTCTGCCCCTCGCCTGGCTCTGTTGGGTTGCACTGAGGTCTGCCCAAGGGCCAGACCAAGCTCACCTCTGTCTGCAAGAAGTGGTACTCAAAAAGCTCATTTTTATCAGTGATTTGAATTCCTTTACCAGAATCTGACAAGTGGCGATGAAATACGTCACTGAGTCTTTTGTAAGACTCATAGGAGAGTGCTGTTTTTCTGGAGTCTCTGGAAATCTGAAGAGGCACAAGTGTTGCCAGAGCTCTGCTGGTGAGGTCTTCAAAATTATGAACTAAGGAAGCTTGCAACACATCCCAAGGGACCAAAAGGTTCTCTTACTCCTAGCAATTCATTTAATATTGTGATTCCAGAAGACAGAGCATCAAAAAAAAATACCCAATGCTATGCAGCCTTGTGATAAAAATTGGAGTTAGCAACACTGGCACACAGGAAAACTTTTCTTTAAAGGTGTAAATATACATTGCATTAGCTGGCAAGTGATCTTCCAGTGATTCTTCAGTGATCTTCAAAAAGGTGTATGCTTTTGTCAGCTGCCACCCAACACAAAAAGATGATTTGATGAATAAAGAAATAAAGATTTTACAAACTTCAGTGTTACTGTTCTTTCATTGTCAGGTATGTCAGAGTAAACAAGGAGACATTCCCTGTGAGCATACAGCATGTGAGACTAATGGTGTGCCTCCAGACTCCAGGCCTGTTTAGTGATGGGTTTCTTGCAAATCAGTCATTGGGTTTAAGTCAGGTTTTAAACAGCTTTATTTGTAGATATGGGACTGGAAAGCAAGGTCAGTGTAGAGTCCATCCTGTAGTTATTAAAGCAGATGGCTGAAGAATGCAAGCAGACATCTGCATCTGCTTTGCATATTTAAATGCAAAATAAAAAAAGAAAAAGCATCTCAAGTTCTGTGGGTCTTCCAGACAATGTGTGTGTATTTCTCAGAGGGAACTAAGAATAACTTCAAAAATTTAGGAGTGCTAGGGCAGGACAAGAGGGAAATTGGGAAGAGTGTGACTCTTGGAAGATAGTTCTATACAACTTATGAAGAATATGTATGACATTGCAGTTTGATTCTTGAACTTTATACAAGAAATTTAGGCTTTCATCAGGTATCAGCCTGTCCCTGGGAAAACAAGTATCATCTGCAGTGAAGCCTCTTTTTTTTTAAAAAAAAAAAAAGAGCAGTTTTCAGAACTTGTATCTGATTGTCAATTGTATTGTATTGGAAAGTAAGAACCAAAGCTACTGAATCAGGGCTGACCTAGAAAAAAAATGTTGGAAGTTAAGGTCGTTCTGAATAGGCTTACAGTACTTACATAGTCACCAGCACATCTAGCAGTGACCCTACAAAAAAAAAATCTGCTAAGGAGCTCGGAGCTGGTCCAGTAAATTTGCTGCAAGTACATTCACTGTCTGGTGAATAGATCTGCAGCAGCCCTTTGTTCTTACCAGCTAGGTGCTCTTATAGAGCAAACTGACAAGGAGCAGTGTTTTTAACCGCCTGTATGCAGGCACGGGAGTGTAGAAGCAAGAGGAGCATCACCATGGCTCAGTGTACAGAGGTTTACCAAGGGGTGTTTGGTGATTCTGTGTGGAAGCCCCATGGCTTTGTCAGCACAGTGCTCTGCCAGGGTGAATAAACTCTGCTTTTTGGGGTCTTGTAATGAGCTCACTCCCTTGTTAGATCTAGGCTCACTGTTGTTTTACCTTATATATGAAGCTCACACAAAGTAATACTTACTGTTTCTATGGAATACTCCAGTAAATTAACTTATTTCCTTGAGTATTTCTGTACAGAAAGTGAAAAGGAGTAAAAAAACCCTGTAAACAGAAGTATTTTCTGGTGATGTTCACCAATGAGTCAGGCTTATGGATGTTAGGGATATCAAGATTTTGCACCCGCTTTCAAACACAGGATATAGTCTACAAGTAAAGTAGATACGTTAAATTGATGCTGAGTGGTATTGCTCTTCCTTATAGAAAGAGCAAATACTTGATAATTACTTGTCATAAAAAAAACCTACTTCTTTATTCCACGTAGAAACCATGTTTGCAGCCAACAATTGTGGTGTATGAACACTTTTGAAATAAAGTCAGTGGGAATGAATTTCCTACTGGAATTCACAGTGCTTAGAAGGTATTATTCAATCCAGTCTCATGTCACTAATTTGCAGGTTTTTTAAACTCCTTGCTTTAGAGAAGTAACAATACTGTAATTTTCAGGGTTTGAAAGGAGGGGGGAAGCTATAGACCCTGACTGAAGACTCTATAGAAGGAAGTTCCCATTGCCTTTAATAGCCTGTCAGGTAATCAAGAGTGGCAGAAACCTGCGGGAATCCTGCATGTGGCATGATGAGCCTTTAGAGCAGCCCTTGGTTACGAAAGCCTGGCTCGGAGATGTGCAGGGGAGAGGTGTGTGAAAACCGTGTCGCAGCTGGGGCCAGCCATACTGTTCTTGGAAACCTGTAGGACACAAAGATGCATTGTTCATGGCATCTTTCCATTCTTTATTTTTCATACACTGGTGTTTTGGGAAGCAACAGTTAAGTACAGAACCTGGCAGCTCTGTGCCAAGATCAGACAACTACCTTTCTGGAGAAGTCTTGTTGCAGCTCTGTACGCAGTTTACCCTGAGAGTCAGGATGACAGCAGTGAAAGAGTGAACCAAAAAAAAAAATATTCTTCTATGACCTGGCCAAAAAATTGCTGTTCATGCTTGCAGTTCAAAAGCAGAAATATTTCTTTAATGTGAAACAAGAAGGGGTAAGGAAATATTTCTTAGCTTTGTGGCTTTTTAATACTCCCTTTAATTTTAGAACATGTTTTTTGGTTTTGTTACTTATTGCACATAAAACATACTAAACTGCCAGACTTAATCTGAAAACTAATTACAGTAGACCTCAGGATTTTTGCATGCCTTATGGAGTACAGCACTTGCACTCCACAGGGCTGAATTCTCTGTCGATAGGGCTGGAGCCATCTTCTACCAGGGTAAACAG